>NW_026867885.1:479378-579066 GCF_020745735.1 Hemiscyllium ocellatum
TCACTCTGGGATTATTCACTAGACACTAACTTTCCACAATTCAAAGTTACGTTGATTACCTGCTTACAAATATTTTGAGGGTCGGCCTGGTCCATAACAGATTGCTGGTGGTGGGTAAAATAGAGCTTCAGAAAACAGTAGCTCTTGCAGTCACAAAGGGTGTTTTAGAGATGGGAGAATCGACCTTGGGAGTTTTACAAAATGCACATAAATCCAAGCTGCGGGACTTTGTAGCCAAGCTGGAGTTGAAGCTACTTCATAATGTGAGGAAAGATGAAATGATTGCAGAAGTAGCTCAGCATTCAAACTTGCTGGAAATTCCATTAGGATCTGTAGAAATGGCTAAACTTCAATTGCAAATAAAGCAGCTTGATATCGAAGCAGAAATGATGCAGTTGCGTTACGACTAAAATTAAAAGAGAAACGAAAAAAAAAAGAATTGGTTTTATCCAGACAAGAGAAAAAAGCGAATGATTTTAGCAGGAGAGAAACAAAAAGAGAGAGCGTTTGAGCTTCGGAGATGGACACTGAGAGTGGAAAGTCAGCTGAAAACGATGGAGGTAAGCTTATTTTGCAACAGCGTGAGGATGAGCAAACCCATGATAGTCAAAAGCCTGGTGAGATGCTTTTTAAGTCTATTCATGCCTTGCTTAAATTTGATGAGTAGGATATAGAAATCTTTTTCATTTCATTTGGGGAAGTGGCGAAACAATTGCAGTGGCTAGTTGCCATGTGGGTTTTGTTGATCCAAACGCAACTTGTAGGTAGACCTAGTGAGGTATCCGCAACAATATCAGAGGAAGGATCTTGGGAGTATGAGTAAGTGAGGAACGTGCATATGAGCTTGTGCCAGAAGTCTATAGGCAACATTTCTGAAATCTTAGGAGTGACCCTGGTCAAACTTATATTGAGTTTGAAAGGGTCAAAGAAAGTAAATTTTGATAAATGGGTAAGAACTTTAAAAATCAAGCAAATCTATGATGCAATTAGAGGGATAATTATTTTGGAGGAATTCAAAGATTCATTGCCTGAAGTAGTGCAAACTCTTGTGGAAAAGCAGAGAGTGAAATCAGCAAGATTAACGTATGAAGAGCATGATGATTATGAATTGTTTCATAAAACACATTTTGGCTTCCAGAATAAATTTCAGTTCATGAGGGATAGGAATTGGGGCAAAGAGATATCCTCACGTGGAAAGGATATGTAGATCTCAGTGAAGATCAGAAGGATAACTTACCACAGGGTAAAAAGGAAACCCTTGAAGGGGACAATAAAGCTAAAAAGATCCGGTGTTTTCGTTGCAATAAATTAGGTCACAGGAAATCACTGTGTTGGTGGGCTAGGGAAAAAAAGATGTCGGAAAACAGAATAAGCCTGGGAGTTTTATTGGAGCGTGGACAGAAAGCACAGTGGAGGCTAGAAAGCTGCATCAGCGAGTACAAGCTGATTAGAGGTTGGTTAAGGAGGAAGTGCCGGATCTGCATATAAAATATACCACCAAAGGGATAGTGTATTCACATAGGTCAGGAGTAGCAGATAAAGAGGAAGAAATATTAAGGCACACAGGATGCTCTCAGTCTGTGTTGCTGAAAGATGAGAAGGCATGTACTCCTGAAGGACTATTTCAAGAAAAGGTACTGCTAAAGTGAATTCATGTGAGACAAAAAAATCGCACAATTATGTAAAGCGTGGGTGGAGTGTCCAGTAAAGTGTGGAGAAATTGCGGTGGGAGTATTGGACAAACTTTCAGCTCCAGGAATACAATTTGACCTTGTAAAGTATGTAGCTTACTCACCGGTAGGAGTGCTGCCCGCTCTGGTTGAAAAGCCAGGAGGGTCACAGGCAACTGAAGCAATGCAGGAGCCTCATCCTGGAATCTTTCCTGATTGTGGGGCACCAAGGTTCCAATGTCACCAGCTGAAACAGGAGAGATCATAAATGCAAAGACGAGGAAGCTGAAGTGGCATTGGCAGAGACGTTGTTCCATCAGATAGTTGAGACAAAACATGAGGAAATAGGTGATCATGGAAATATGTTTAGTTCAACTAAACTAATTGAGTTACAACGTAAAAATGAACATTTAAAGCAGTTACCTCCCATGGAATCCAGAGTAAAAAGTGAGGTCTGCAGATGCTGGAGATCAGAGCTGAAAATGTGTTGCTGGTTAAAGCACAGCAGGTCAGGCAGCATCCAAGGAACAGGAATTTCGACGTTTCGGGCCAGAGCCCTTCATGAAGGGCTCTAGCCCGAAACGTCGAATTTCCTGTTCCTTGGATGCTGCCTGACCTGCTGAGCTTTAACCAGCAACACATTTTCAGCTCCCATGGAATCCAGGGAAAGTTAACCAATTGGATGCAAAAATTGTCTTGAAGGTAACAGAATATTTTCCAGACTTGAGGCCTGTGGCCAATGGTGCACTAAAAGAATCAATTTTGAGCTCGCAGCTTTTCATATACATATATATATATATATATATATATACACACACACATACATATATATAAATATATACACACACACACACACACACACACACACACACACACACACACACACACACACACACACGATTTCGATGTGAATATCGGAGGCATGATTAGTAAGTTTACAGATAACAGCAAAATCTGGTGCAGTGGACAGTGAGGAAGATTACCTTAGGAAACAACAGCAACCATGAAAGCGGATAAAATCACACATTTAAAATATATCTGGATAGGTACATAAATAAAAATGGTTCAGAGGTATATTGGCAAAATGCTGGCAAATGAGACTAGATCAGATTAGGATGTCTGGTCGGCGCAGATAATTTGGACAATTTGAATAATTTGTGCTGTTTCACCCTCTGATTCGATCAGAGGAATGAGGAAAAGTTCCAAAAGGCCTTCAGAGTGGAGATTCTCTTCCCCAAATGTTTGTAGTGGTTCTTTGTTTCATTTATCCAAAGATGTTAACTAATTAAATATTTGGCAGTGAAGTGAGTCATGGATAATGGGATAAGGACAGGACAGTGGGGCCGTGACCCCAACCTGATCAGCCACAATCTTAGCGCCTAGTGGATAAGTCTCACAGTGTCCAATGACCGATTCCTGCTCCTCAGTCCCATGTTTCTATGTTCCATTCAGCCTCTCAAACCTGCTAGACAGGAGCAGTTGGAGGCCACTTACTGCTATCACCTCGTGCACAGAAACAGAGGAGATCATTCTGTCCTTCAATACTTTCCCACACAGTTTGGGTGATTTGGAAAATGTAATTGGAAAACCCAGGCTGGGTATGAAAGCGGCTCCTCATCTCTCTTACCAGAGCTTCCTCATTCTGCAAAACGTGCTCCATTTCTTGGTCACGTTATCGACCCAGTTTCACTCTGAACACAGCTCGGGTACCTCACCCAGAGATGGCTGAGAAAATCCTCTGGACTCCCTGAATATAACATTCAATAACAGAAGTTCGTGGAAAATAACACCCTGTAACTTTCCAATAATAGAATGTAGAATGTGAGATTGTTGAAACAGAAGCAAGCCGATCGCTCCCTACCCCCACCCTTCAACTTTGCCTTGCCCTTCAGTAAGATCATGGCTGATCTTCTCTCGGTCTCAAGTCCTCTTTCATGCATAATTCTTTTTAGTACTCAACTCGCTGACAGGTCAAAATACATCTAAAGCCTCTTGAATTAGTTTCATAGAAGAGAGAATATAGGACAGTACAGTACAGTGCAGGTCCTTCAGTCTTGGAGGTTGTGCTGATCTTTTATCCTACTCTAAGACCAGACTCATCGACATACTTTCGGACATTATCTTTCATGTGCCTGTCCAAACATCTCTTAAAAGTCCCTCAGATATCTGACTCGACTAACATTGCTGGCAGTGCATTCCATGCACACAACACTCTCTGTGTAAAGAACTGAACTCTGACATCTCCCCGAAACCTTCCTCCAGTCACCCTAAAATTATGTACCCTCGTTTTAGACATGTCTGCCTGTGGAAAATGTCTCTGACTATTCACTCTATCTATGCCTCTCATCATCTTGTACACTTCTATCCCATCACTTCTCATCCTGCTTCACTCCAACGAGAAAGGCCCTATCTCCCTTAATCTTTTTTTCATAAGACCTGATCTCCAGTCCAGTCAGCATCCTGTTAAGTTCCCTCCGCATCCTTCCTAGAATGTGGTGACCAGAACTAAAACAACATTTTCTAAGTGTGATCTAGCCAGGGCACTACAGATCTGCAGCATCACCTCGCGGCTCTTAAACTCAATCCCCCTGCTAATCAACCTAATATACTATACGCTTTCTTAACAACCTTATCAAAATTTGGGTAGCAAACTTAAGGGATCTATGGACATGGACCCCAAGATCCCTCTGTTCCTCCACACTGCCAACAATTCTGATGTTAACCTTGTATTCTGCATTCACATTCGAGCTTGCAAAGAGAATCACTTCACACTTATCCATGTCAAACTCCATCTGTCACTTATCAGCCCAGTTCTGCATCCTGTGAATGCCCCATTGCAACCGACAACAGCCCTCCACACTATGTACCAATCCACAAACCTCCGTGTAATAGGCAAACTTACTAACCCGCTCTTCCATTTCTTCATTCAAGTAATTTGTAAAACCGATCCCTGCAGAACACCACTGGTCCCTTTCAGTGATCTAGCTCCCCTAACTCATTGTTTAAGAGAATTCCTGATATTCACTTCCCTCTGTTTGAAGAAAACATTCTCTGCTTCTCCACCTTGACGTATTGAAATGAACAAAACAGGGAAGACAGACGCACAGGTAAGAGAGATTGGTCGCGAAGTCAAGGCAGTATTGGACTGAGAATGACATCAAGAAGCCTGAGCAAAATCACATTAAAGTGAATCGATTATGACCCTCCACCGCTCAGAGTTATTCACAGAACAAGGGAAGGTGATTGTTATCGGTGGGCATCAATCATCCTAAGCCGTGGGGCATCACTGCAGGAGGTTCCAAGGCATCTGCAGTTGGCCAGCGGGGAATCCCTTCAGTGGGGAAGCAGGCCATTCGGCCTATTGAGTTCACACGGATCCGAAGTGGGGATATTCACTGAAGACTACGCGATGTTCAGAAAAAAAAATTCAGCCCTCAGCTTCTGAAGCCATCTGTATCCATGTGCGACAAGACCTCGACAACATTCGAACTTTTGCTTTTAAAATTTGGGTAACATTCATGTAACAGCACTGCCAGACACTGCGCATTTCCCCAGCAAAATGAAAGGACCATACAGTACGTCAATCTGGGTTCACAAGAAAATGGGGAAGTCATTCAGCCCTTGAAAACTACTGGGCTAGAAGAGGGATAGCCCAATCAGTCCCTCCTGTCTGTGACATAGGAAGACAAGGAGACTGCTCAATCCCATGCATCATTTATACGGGATCAGAACGAGACCATTTCACATCTCGTGCCATTTCCAAAGCTGCAGAAAATGGTCGTTTAGCTTCTCAGGTCACTGACACAGGAAGAGGATGGTGTCAGAGATGCTCCAATATCAGAAACAAATGCTGCATGGGCTGCACAGATAGACTGCTCTAACCTGTTCCACATTGCTTCATTACTCATAGTATATATGTGTTACTTTAACATGGTTTTCTGGCAGTGGGAATGAAGACATATTAAACACGGGTTTCTTCACTTCCGCCTCATAGTAACATCATGCCAGGGTTTAGGTGAAATCTCTTTGAACTTTATCGCTGACAAGATCATTATTTATTAATCAGATTCAGTCTGTACATAATAACCCAAATAGTCTCTAAACAAAGCACTACCGTTGGGAAAGATGCATTACTCTGGTACTTTAATCATTCTGCATGGAGAGCCATATATCATTTACTTGCTGCTGCGTAAAAATTCTGTCAGCACATGTTCAAGCACATGCAGGTCTGTTTCAACAATAGCACTTCCCAACTTCTCACTATTTAATGAATATAAATGTGAATGATGATATTTGTTGTTATGTCTGGAGCATTTTATGTCTTGTGAAGAGCTATTGTTCAAACACTGATCACACTGTGACCCCAAAGTCTTCACTCCATATAAAAACACGACTCTCTTCATTCTCTCGATTATCCAACTTTTAATACATTCGATGTATTCCACCTCTACCTACTCATGGACTCTAACATTCTCTACTCACCGGTTTTCAACCACGTCAAACATCTGCTTAAAATGCAAATACTCCACTCCCATCGGTTCCCAATTGTTGATGTCTCAACAGAAACCTCCACAAAATCCAGTAGATTTATCAAAGATCAAAGATCATTTCCCCTTCCTAAATCTAGGTCGAATCTACCAAATCATGTCATTATTTTCCAATTGTCTAGTTGTCACATTCTTCACAAAAGGTTACAATGTTTTTCTCACCGCTGATAACAAGCTAACCACTATTTAGTTTTCTGTTTGCCCTCTCCGTCCTGTTTTAAATACTTCAGTTTACAAATCTGCCTTCCAGTCTGCAGGATCCTTTCCAGACTCTAACCAGCTTTGAACAGTCGTCAGTAATTCCTTCACTCGCTCTACTGCCACCTCCTCAATACTCTGGGATGTTTCTCATCTGAAGCGCAACATACCAACATTCAATTCAATGAGATTTTCAAAGAAATACCTTTAATTAATTATATTTTCCCGCTGTTGTTCATTTTCACCAGTCACTGTGTTCCCTTGTATCTCTGGAAGGTTGTTTCTGTACCTTCCTCAGGGAGATGGACTCAATATATTGCTCTAAGCGGACAGGTAGCTTCTGTCAGCCAGTCAATACATTGGAGCACTGCACTTCGGTGAAAATTCGCTCCTGCCTGGAAAGTTCCAGAATTAATTCAGTTTAAATTATGGTCATCATCAGCACAGTCCTGTCACTGGTGTGAAGCTACATGGTATAGTGAACGAGGGGACACAGCTCAGTGACCACCTCAAATTTGAAACAAACTGGTTTCATACCTTACACCTGGCCCAGCTCAGACAAATGTCCTGGGAAATCCCAGGGAGAAAAGTGCACTGTCCTGCTCCTTCCTATTTATAGAGCTTCCCTTCTGTGGCGCCTCATCTCCATTTGTTTACCATGGACCCAGACACTCTGTAAATGCAGTGTACAGAGTGGGGTCAACAGATCCAGCGGCTGACAATACAAACCCGAGATAAGTATCCACAGAAACTTCACAGATTTTCCAATGTCAGGGACAAGTCAATTTCCCACATGCATGGTGCACGCGTTCAGTTTTGAAAAGTATTTCCACTCATGAGTTTCTCTTCCTGGCTGAGAAAACCGTTGCATCTCTGCACAGTCCCACATTAACAGTTTCTCTCCTCAGAGAAGCAGTTGACAATGTAACATTACATTTCTCTATATCTCAGCAACCATAAGGGCAGCACCAGTATTGCTAATGGAGTTGATCATCACAGTCAGAGAAGAGAGATGGAGGGAACCTAACTCCCTATAAACAGGGACATATCTAAATGGACGTGATATCCAAGAATATGGGAAATGGGGAAATGTGAGAATAACTTGCCATTTAATTTTCCTTTCAGTTCATCATCAGCAATCCATTTTCTCACTTTTCATTTCTTTTCCTCTCTTGGTTGGCCATTTCTCCATCAACCCTGTTTAAAACTGCCCCCACCTCTCTCTCCAACCCAACTATCCCTGTTTCCAGGATAAGTAATATTATTTCCCAGTTTGCTTTCAGTTGTGAAACAGGGTCACTGGACTCAAACTGTTATCTGCGTTGCTCCTGACAGAGGCTGCCATACCTGCTGAGATTCTCCAACACTTTCAGATGCTGGAAAATTTTATTTTCGATCCCTAGCACCCACCTTGATTTAGTTCACCTTTAATGTTGTTGTTTATCAGGATGCTAGCATCACGGGCAAAGGCAGCATTTGTTGTCCATCACTAATTGTCCTTGACCACGTGGCCATTTGTCAAGAAAAAAATGGAGCCAACAATTTTGTTGTGGGTCTGAAGTCACACTGAGTTCAGACTAGGCAATAATGTTAAATTTCTTTACCAAAGACTATCAGTGAAATAATAAGAATCAATTCTGCTGGTTTCTGGCTTCCATGAGTGAAATTAGTTTTCATTCCAATTTTTGTCATTCGAATTTAATCTCTGACACTGGCTGTGTTATGATTTCAAACACTGCCTTGAAGTCACAGCCCATGCCTCTGAATTACTCATCTAGTTACATGATCACTCTGATACGGAGTCTTCATTCCCTAGACGGTATTCCCCAGTGCCTGCCAGAGAGATATGGCCGGCAAATCAGTTTAACTACCAACAGTAAATAGGATTTTGGGAAAAAAGTGAAAGGGAGATTGAAAGACAATTTCATGTAAGGTCACAGGTTTCAGAATGCTGAAATGAAGACAGTTGGACTGCGTGCTGCAACATGAGCCAGTATTCCCAGGAATGATAGGTGAAGGCGATACTGATGTCAATACAGATGATGGAGAGTTTTGGGTGACCATTTGTTCTGCAACCATGTAACTGGGTGGGGGGTCAGCAGAGTCTTCGAGTCATTAGTGTGAATTTAACAATAAATAATGTCAGTGCCATTTTCATTGAGTGTGACAAAGGGATTGTCTGTACGGGGCTGAGCTAGTTTCCTGGTGCTATCTTATCGAACTCACCTCATTAACTACCCATCAATCTCATAGTGTTCCTCTCATTCAAAGCCAGCACAATTCTTCAACCCATCATGGCTGGAGGTACACGCCATCGGACTGATGCCTCTGATACTCCGTGATCAATGGCATTAGTGCCATCTTTCAATGGTCAATGGTCACACTATTGAACTTTCTCAGTTTGGGGCGACACTGCACAGTTGACCCCGCTAATGGCAGATAAGGGGAACTAACACGAAGATTTTTCATCTTTCTCTCTCTCTCTCTCTCTCTACATATGCATGTATTCTATATCCAATCACAGTTAGTAATTCTGGCTATTTCACTTTGTCTCGCTTTATTGTATTCAGCCAAACCCTGCTTCTAAACACTTGTCAAGTTATAAATTTCAATTTCGAGCAGAAAACTTTTTTATCCTCAGCCGTTATCTTGACCGTTATCTGAATTGTACCACTTTCCTTGTTATGGTCGTTTCTTTTGCCCTTTGTCTGTGAATGTTTATGTCTGTAACAGTTACACAATCACCCACTCAGTTGGCTAGACGGCTGGTTTGTGATGCAGAGGGAGGCCAGCAGTGCAGGTTAAACTCCTCCCAATGACATGGGTTATTCAAGGGGACACTCTCTCAACAATGGGCAATCTAGCATGGTCAATCCTCTCTAAGCTGCACATCTTTGTACTCTGGGAGGAAACTGGAACATTGGGGGGAACCCACATAGATGCATGGAGAATGTTCAAACTCCACATAGAGGGTTACCTGAGTTTGGAATTCAACCAAGCTCCTTGGTGATGTGACGCTGCAGTGCGAACCACATGTCCATCATGCTCCTCAGTTAGTTCTATTAATTGCTTGTAGCTGACTAATGAAATCTAACAGACTTTGTTCTGATAACTGAACTTGACCCCGTCTTACATCTTTATCATCGGCCATACCTGGTTTCCTTTAAATGCGTTGTGAGTAGTGAAGGAGTGGGACTAGAGAAGGGAACAGTGACACCCTCCAATCTCAGTCAGAACCGGAGTGAAGAGAAATTCACCAAAGTGAGAATTCATTCAAGTGGGAATTCTCTTTCGCAGAAGTTTGGGATGGCTGAATCTTTATATTATATCAAGGCTGACTTTGTCTCTATTTCTATGGATAGGTGAATCAGGGATAATAGTGCAATGAGGAAAAGTGCAACTGGGAACACAATAAGATGAGCCATGACCTTATTGACTGGTCGAGGAGTGCCAAAGGACCGTGTCCCTCACCCCTATGTTCTGATGTTCCATTCAGCCCTTCGCTTCTGCTGCACAGGAGCAGATCAAGGCCACTCCGATGGTTAGGTGTTGTTTGGGGAATGTAATTGGAAAATCTAGGCTAGTTCAGGAAGTGAGCCCCAACCAATTCCTCTTTCCAGGTTTCCCTTCTCTGTAACTTCTGCTCCAGATGTGGGACATGTTACAGACCCAGATTCGCTGTGAATACAGCCCACATACCTCACACAAGGTCAACTCTGACAAATCCTCTGCTCTCCCTGAATGCAACATTTTACATCATGACTTCCTGGGTAATAACTAGTCATTTACCAAAAACATAAATAAAAACGTAATAAATAGGAATGGGGCCATCTATTCGGCCCCTAAAACTTGCACTGTCATTCAATAAGAACATGTCTGATCTACTCCAGTGCTCAACTCCACTTCCCTGCTAACCCCTTGCATCCCTCAAATCGCTGATATGTCAAAAGCCAAGCCACACCGTCTGTAAATACAATCAGTGACCCAGTCTCCACAACTCTCTGGGTTAGGGAATTCCAGCCATTCACTACCTTCTGAAAGAAGAAAAATTATTTGCATCTCAGTTTGAAATCGACATTCCTTATTCTGTATCTATGTCCCGGAGTGAGACAGTCTGCCCAGGTGTGGAACCAAATTCTCAACATCTACTTTGTCAAGTCTCCTCTGTATTTTGTCCATTGCAATAATGCCACTCTCATCATTTAAACCACAATGATTAATGGCCTCAGCATTTTGATGTATTCAATAAATCAACACTTACATCCCAGGAACCAATCTAATGAACCAATATTTCAGCATCAGCATGCTGACGTTATGTTTCATGCAAATGAATATTCCAATCTGTTGTACTGCTCTTTTATTGGGAGTCCTCTTCATTAAATAACAGCCTACCTTTTGGTTCTCAGTGTCATCCACAAACTCCGATGCGTACTGCACTCAGCTCCCGCTGTGAGGCTCTCAGTATAGATTGTAAGCAGCTCTTGCTATCAGTCTGATATTTGTGGTAATTTTTTTTCATAAAGATCGATGATTCCTGACTCTTCGATTTCTAAGTGTTTACCAATTGTCATCCCATGCTAATGCATTATCCGTCATAGTATGAGCTTTTGTCCTGCGTAAGAACCTTTATATTGTGATACCTTGTGGAAAATCTTCAGAAAGCCTCGTATCTATCAGTCCCCGTTTATCAAGGCCACTTGATACATTCTCATGCGTCTCCACAAAAACTTTGCATGATTTTACAGATAAAATATAGTTTGCCTTTAAAAAGACCATGATGATTCTGTCTGATGTTTTTCTAAATGCCCTACAGTTCCTTCCTTAATAACTCATTCCCAGCAATAATGTTGAGGCTAAGTAATTCCTACTTTCAGTCTCCCTCCTTTCTTGAAGACAGATGCCACATTGGAGGGTCTCCAGTTTCACTGGGACACTCCGTTAATTTAGTGAGTTATGGAATATTTCACACAGAGCTACCAGCCACTCTGTGATCACTTCTTTTAAAACCAGCTTTGAATTGTTTATGATCTGTTTATCCTTAGTCTTATCGGTTTAAGAAATGCTTTGTTCCTTTTGTTAGAGACAGTTCAAGAACTTACCTCCTATTACCATTTTGTTTGCATCACTGAAATATTTACAGCACCTTGAACTTGAGGAACGATGTAAAATACTGGTGGAAATTATTTGTCTGTATCCCATGTCATAGCCTCCAAATTTTTCTCAATAAACCTTCCTGACTTGCCTCCTACCAAATATCACACACACCTCTTGAACTATTCTTATATAATGGAAAATCTCGTGCTGCTTGTTTTTTCTATATTTCTTGCCAATTGTTTACATCACATCTTTTCTTTCCTTTGCTTTCTATATTCACACAGTTATATCGCGCTCAAACACAATCTTTGGTCCACTTTGTCCATGCCAGCCAGGTTTTCCAATATAAACTGGTCCCATCTACTTGCATTTAGCCCATATGCCTCTGAATGGTTCGCATTCATATGTTTGTCCAAATTTCTTTAAAGTGTTGGAGCTATACTTGCATCTGCCAGGCTTCGTCTGGCATCACATTCCATAAACATCACCCTCTGTAAACAAAAAAGTTCGCTCTTCCTCCCTTTTAAATCTTCCCTCTTAAACCTATGCACTAAATGATTTAATTTTCCTATCCTGTGGAAAATATCTTGGCTTTTCATCCTACCCATGCCTCCAATGATTTTATAAATTTCTACAATGTCACCCCTCAACCTTCTAAACCCCATCTGATACTAACTTCAAGAACAAGCATTTAAAAATAAACACTGCAAATTTGAAACAATATTAAAAGCGACTGGTAAACAGTACTCAGCCCAAACTTCATTCTGTTATTTGTTTTGTCTTTATGTTCCAATACTAAGGCAGCATGAACATGCTACTAGTGCCAATAAGAAGTCAAGCACCTGCGTTCCTTTGTCTGATGGCGGTGATGATCTCTACAGTGAAAATGTATCTCTTGCCAGATCTATATAATACCACATGTTCAACATTCTCCCTCCTGGCCTCCCTATGACCTTGTGTGATTGTGTCTTCTTTATCTTTCACTCAATAGAGAAAACCCCTTTCCCCAAGTCACATCTTAATTTAGACTAATTTTGTATCATCTTCTCGTTCACCACTGCTAAAAGCCTGTTTATCTGTTCTCACACCCTCTTCTTCCTGTCACCTACCTCCCATATCTGCCAAGGGACTAAAATGCCCATTTTCCAATCGTTTTCAGTTCTGACGAAGTGTTACACTGAACTTGAAACGCTAATTTTTTTTTCTCTATCTCAGCAAATGTTGCCAGACCTGCTGAGTTTCTCCAGAAATGAATAGGCAGAGAGCAAAGTTTCGATTCAACAAATAACTATGGATACTGGAAACAAAAACATAAATATTTCTGGAGAAACTGGGAAGGATCACTGGGTCCGAAAGATGAACTCTCCTTTCACGCCACAAGATGCAGCCAGACCTGCTTAGTTTTGTCTGCAATTTCTGTTTTTAAACAAGTTCCAATGACAAGTTCCAACAAGTTCCAGCGTCAAATCTGCTCAAATGCCCTGGCCAGTACGGAGTGCAGTACATTGGGAAGTGAACGATAATGCAAAGGGCACAAGTTCATTGGCTCTGAAACGACATAAGACTAGCATCACTGCTACGACAGACCTCTTAATCACCGTCAGAGAGAAAAACAGAGGACAAGACATTCATTTCAAACACAGATGTTATTAATGAAAAGAAAATGGGATTTAGATGAATATGTTAACGTATCTGAGTAATGTGACAAATTGGAGGTGTGAAATCAGGGAGAGGCCCTCAGCAGAATTAAAATATGAAACTGGATGTGTTTGCACATCAGAAGCCAGGTACAGGGCTGAATAGGTCTCGGTGTGAATTGGGGGAAAGTCAGTAGAATTGATTTGCAGATATTGCATCTCACACTGGGTTATCATGTGATGCTGTAGATCTCAGCAGCAGTCGTAGCAGAATTGCATTCAATCACAATCCAGATAATCCATCATTCTACCATTATCATCAAGCCGAGTGATGGTTCAGTGACGGGTTTGGGTGAACATGCCAGAGACAGAACCATGTGCATCGATACCTTACGACAAACCATTAAAGCTACCGGACTTGACTGTTTACATTCCAAAAACCAGAACTACCATCTGATGGAGAAGGGAGAAGTCAGCCCAAGACTAACAGATAAGGTTGAAGCTCTACATTCTTCCCTCATTCAGTCATCAATGTCTGTGGACTATTAAACAACTTACTGGAGGAGAGGACTCCACAAATATCCCCATCCTAAATAACGGAACAGCCCTGAACATCAGTGTAACAGACAAGGATGTAGTGTCTGCACCATCCTCAACCAGAAGGGTTGAATCGAGAATACACCTCATCCTCCTCATGATGTTCACAGATTCACAGATGCCAGTCTTCAACCAATTCGATTCGCTGCACGTGACATGAAGAAACAGCTGAGCACAGTAGATACGACAAGGGCAATGGGCCCTGACCCCATTCCTGTAATAGGACTGAAGAATTGTGCTGCACAACAAACCGTGTCCCTGGGGAAGCCGTTTCGTTCCAGCTCCAACTCTGACATCTCCCTGGCAAGGTGGAAAATAACTCAACTATATCCAGTGAGTCATAGAGTCATTGAGATGTACAGCATGGAAGCAGACCCTTCGTTCAAACCCGGCCAGATATCCCAACCAAATCTAGTCCCACCTGCCTGCACCCAGTCCATATGCCTCGAAATCCTTCCTATTCATATATCTATCCAAATGCCTCTTAAATGTTGCAACTGTACCAGCCTCCACCATATCCTCTGGCAGCTGATTCCATACACGTACCATCCTCTGCATGAAAAATTTGCCCTTTAGGACCCTTTTATATCTTTGCCCTCCACCCTTGAGGCTCTCTGGTGTATTCCTGATGAAGGGATTTTGCCCGAAACGTCGATTTTCTCGTCCTCGGATGCTACCTGAACTGCTGTGTTTTTCCAACTGGATGAGGGAAGAATGCAGAGCTTCGATCTTATCTGTTAGTCTTGGGATGACTTCCCCCTTCTCCATCAGATGGTGGCTCTGTATTTTGCAATTTAACCAGTCAAGTGCAGTAGCTTTAATGGGAGTCTAATCTAGACACAAGTTTCAGCGTCTGTTTTTACCCTCTCACCCTAATCCTATGCCCTCTAGATCTGGACTCCCCGAACCCAGGGAAAAGACTTTGTCCATTTATCCTATCCATGCCCCTCACAATTTTGTAAACCTCTGTAAGGTCGCCCCTCAGCCTCTGACACTCCAGGAAAAACAGCCCCAGCCTGTTCAGCCTCTCCCTATAGCTCAAAACCTCCAAACTTGGCAGCATCCTTGTGAATCTTTTCTGAACCCTTTCAAGTTTCACAACATCTTTCCGATAGGAAGGAGACTAGAATTGCACGCAATTTTCTAACAGTGGCCTAACCAATGTCCTTTATAGCCGCATACTCAGTCCCATAACAGGGGAATGCCTACAGTCTGACCATTTACTCTGCCCTCAGTCCCATTGCGATAGTCACATTGATGGGAGTTCTTTTTGACAGAGTTTTCAAGCAGTGCAGAAATAACCAGCTCAGTGTGGTTTCCGATAGGGCCCCCTGTGGAGATGGTGCTGTTGTGCAAATGTCACTGGATTACTAATCCAGACCAGGCTAATGGTCTGGCAGCTGGTGGAAGTTAATAATAATTAATGAAATACCAAGATGTAAAATCTGGCGTCAGTAACTGTGACCTTGAAGCCAATGCCTATTGTAAGCACCAATTTGCTTCCCCAATGTACTTTCAAGAAGTGAATCTCCCGTGTTTTCCTGGTCTGGGCCAAAAGTGACTCCAGACATACAGACATGTGATAAACTCTTCAATGGTCTCCGAAACAGCCAAGCAAGATACTCCATTATATCAAACTGCTCCGAGGTCTTAAAGGATAAACCCGGACAGAACACCCAGCACCAGTCTCGGCATTGGAAAAGGGAATTGGAAACACAATCCCGTCACCATGCAGAGATCTCCTTCCTAACATCTGAGGGCTCGTGACAGCATTTACAGAGCTTTCCCACAAACTGCACAGAAACATGGGGAAAGGCGGAGGTCTTTAAACACATTGAGCCTTCTCCATTCTAGTTCATGGAGAAAATTTCCTCAGTGCAGTTTTCCCCACAAGAGGTTCATATCCCTCAGTACGTTTAAACATCGGGACATATAAAATAAAAATTAGTGTAGTCCCTTCGGCCCATCAATTTTGCTCCTCCATTCAATATACAGGAATATCTCCAAAAATGTGTGCTTATTAAACACGATTTAGCTGCAACACAATTCATGAATTGTACACCTTTCTTTATAAAGCGAGGTCCATTCACCGTGGCATGATTCAATCCCCAGCACCAGCTGGACAGCAAAACCCAGCCTCAGGGTCCTCTGTCTGCAAAATGCACCCTCAATGTGTTCAGCTAAAACAGGAATGTAATCCACTCTGCACGTCTTGAAACTGAGCCTGAAACTGGGAATTGTTAGCGAGGTTTGAGAAGATTTGTAGCTCAGGTTGAGATTATGGATGTATGAACGTTCCAGCTCAGCGAGCAAACCTACATTCGGAGCTGGGAATTCTAATCGACATTTAGAAGGAACTTTCTTGCAAACCAGGGGAAGAATCTTGGGGAGAAATCTTGGGACGACAGAGTGGCTCAGTGGTTAGCACCAGTGACCCGGGTTCAATTTCCACATTGGGTTAACTTATGCGTGGAGTTTGTACATTTTCCCTGTGTCTGCATGTGTTTCCTCCAGGTGCTCCAGTTTCCTCCCACAGTCCAAAGATGTGCTGGTCAGGTGAATTGGCCATGCTAAATTGGCCATTGTGTCAAGTGTGTCAGTCAGGGGTAAATATAGAATTGGGGAATGGGTCTGGGTGGGTTACTCATCGGAGGATGGTATGGACTTGTTTTGTTGAATGGCAATTTTCCTTACTGTCGGGAATCTACTGTAACTGGAATCCCGCAGTAGCATCATGTGGTCAGTCTGTTCGCGTGCTTTCTGGTGAAGAGCTTAGTGAAAGGTACAGTGCTGTATTCAGTACCTGTAGTGTGAAAGTAGTACATTTACAGCACTATTACATTACAATATATGGTTTAAAGATTTACAACTGTGCTGTTGTTTGTGTTAGGATGACTAATTTTTATGTTTTGATTTTTCCTGATATTATTGGGTCTTCACCCTTACCCTCTTTTTCCCATAGCCCACCTTATTTATATTGCACCGCTTTCTATAATAGTGTTCCACAGGAACACAGTTGCCGCATTATCAGAAAACAACGTGTAATGATCGCTGATCTTCTATCTCCACACCATATACCTGCCCTCTTCCCATCCCCTTCATGTCTAACAATCATTATTTATATTCAGTGCCTTGTCTTCCACAGCCTGATCTGGGAGAGAATTCCCCATGTTCAGCAGTCTCTGAGTGCAGACATTTATTCTCATCTCAATGCAGAGTGGCCTGCCTGTACCTAATATGATGGGCCCCTGTTTTAGACATCGCAGTCTGGGGAATCATCATCCCTGACTTCCATACTGTCTCCCTATCAGAGTTTTATATATTTCACTCATTTTCCTACAGATCATGGAATACAGTTCCAGTCACCCCAAACTCTGCTCCCACAAGAAGCTTGTCATCCCAGAGATCAATCTGGTCATCCTTCACTGCCCTCCCTCAGTATCAGATTTTTCCTTTATTAGGTAAGGACACTAAAACTGCACACAATACTGCACAATGTTCGAGATGGGGTCTCACCAACGCCCTGTACAGCTACAGTAAGACGCCCTTAATCCTGGACTCAACTCCCCCTGAGATGATGGTCAAAGCACCAATTATCTTCTTAACGGCTTTCACCGTCTATAATCAAACAATCACAGAAGCATACAATCTGTACTGTCAGAAAAGCAGTATGATCTACATGAGTCGCACTTTCTTACATGAGATCTGTAACCATAAATGTTATGATACTTAAAGCACGTTTTAATGGTTGTGCAATTACCCATCACAACTCTCCTCTCAGGAAGTTTAATCCTGACTCCAATACCCTCTAGGTGAAAAACAATCCTCTTATCTTCTCTAAACCTCAACCCCTTCACTTT
Source organism: Hemiscyllium ocellatum (assembly GCF_020745735.1). NCBI lineage: Eukaryota > Metazoa > Chordata > Chondrichthyes > Orectolobiformes > Hemiscylliidae > Hemiscyllium > Hemiscyllium ocellatum. The sequence goes on from NW_026867885.1 coordinate 496,982, forward strand.
AAAAATGTGGTCCCTTGCTCTTGTCCCTTTGACTAAAAGGAGCAGCAGCAGTATAGCCACCCTGTCCATGCCCCTCGTAATCTTACCTTTCTGAATCAAGTCCCCCTCTGCATTCTCTGCTCCAGTGTAACCAACCCGAGCTTATCCAGCCTCTTTCCATAGCTAATATGCTCCATCCCAGAGAACATCCTGGTGAATCTCATCTGCACCCCCTCCAGTGCAATCACATTCTTCCTGTAATGAGGTTCCCAGAACTGCACACAGTATTCCATCTGTGGCCGAATCAAAATTTTGTATAACTCTTACAATCTATGTCTCAATGATTAAAGGCTATGCCGACAGTCGCATGTGACTTCTTAACTAACCTATTACTCTACCTAGTGACATTCAGGGATGTGTGGAGAAGCGCCCTCTGAGATTCCTAGTGTGCTGCCATTCATTGAGCACTCCCCTGTCTAGTTCCTTCTTCCAAAGTGCATTACCTTATAGTTGAAAGTGAGGACTGAAGATGCCGAAGAGCAGAGCTGAAAAATGTGTTGCTGGATAAGCTCAGCAGGTCAGGAAGCATCACGGAGCAGGCGAATCCACGTTTCAGGCGTAAGCCCTTCTTCGGTAAGAATGGCTTATGCCCGAAACGTCGATTCTTCTGCTCCTTGGATGTTGCCTGACCTGCTGCACTTTTCCAGCAACACATCTTTCAGCTCAGCTCATAGTTAACAGGATTACATTCCATCTGTCATTGCTCTGCCCATCTGATCATTCCATCTGCATCTTCCTGTAACATAAAACCTTTCTCCTCACTGCCAACCTCTCGGATAATCTCTGTGCTCTGACTGGAGACAGAGAGTACTGGTAGAAAGCTGTTTTTGTGATTGTGTTATTAAGAAATGTTGTGGATGCGAATGTGGGGGGCGGCGAGGGGACATGTGGGGGGAATGGTGAGAGTATGTTACAGAAGCTGGAATCTGTACTGAAACCAACACATGCTGGAGATCACAGTGATCACAGTGACTCAGACATCATCCATGGAGAGAGAGCACATAGCTCTTCATCGCCTATATTCTGATTCCCTCCAAACAAAGGCAAACTTAATTTTATCATCCCCCGTTTGCATATGTTCCTCCCAATATAATTTAATTTATTGTTGTAGGGCTAACTTACTGTATGAATTCTTTAAAAATTCTCCTGATATCCGACTATACCACATTCACTTATTCTCCATTGTTTATATCGACAAGGGACATCTTCAAGCAAAAGTTAACTGGTCTGTAGTTCACCATTCTCCCACTTCGTCACTTTGTAAATCCTTAGAATGCATTTATAACCTTCCAAATTGAATACGTAAAAATACAGTGACTCCCAATGCAATTATTATGTCCATTTCTGCTTTCTCTGATATTCTGGTATGAAGTGCATGTGGTCCAGTTATGTTTTCAAACTGTACCTTGTTACTGATATGAATGATTTTAGACTTTAGTTACACAAGTCCCATGATCACTTGGTATTTCTGGGAAATTTTCTAGACCTTCCTCTGCGAAGACAGATAAAAACTAACTGTTTAGTTTCCTTTATTGGTCAGAGTATTGAGTACAGTAGTTGGGAGGTCATGTTGCAGCTGTACAGGACAATTGTTAGGTCACTGCTGGAATATTGTGTGCAATTCTGGTCCCCTTCCTATTGGAACAATTTTGGGAAACTTGAAGAAAAGATTTACAAGGATGTTGCCAGGGTTGGAGGATCTGAGCTACAAGGAGAGGCTGAATAGTCTGGGACCGTTTTCCCTGGAGCATGGGAGGCTGAGGGGTGACCTTATAGAGGTTTACAAAATTATGAGGGACATTGATAGGATAAATAGACAAAGCCTTTTCCCGGGGGAGTCCAGAACTAGAGGGAGAAGTTTAGTGTGAGAAGGGAAATATATAAAACAGACCTAAGGGGCAACCTTTTCACGCAGAGGGTGGTACTTGTATGGAATGAGCTGCCAGAGGATTGGTGGAGGCTAAATAGGAAGGGTTTAGAGGGATATGGGCCGGGATCTGGCAGGTGGGACTAGATTGGGTTGGGATATCTGATCGGCATGGACGAGTTGGACAGAAGGGTCTGTTTCCATGCTGTACATCTCTATGAGTTGTTGTGGTTCTGTTCGCTGAGCTGGGAGTTTTTCTTGCAAACGTTTCGTCCCCTTTCTAGGTGACACCTTCAGTGCTTGCGAGCCTCCTTTGAAGCACTTCTGTGCTGATTCCTCCGGCATTTATACTGGTTTGAATCTGCCGCTTCCGGGTGTCAGTAGCTGTTCGCTGCAGTGGCCGGTATATAGGGTATAGGTCGATGTGTCTGTTAATCGAATTCGTGGGTGAGTGCCATACTTCTAGGAATTCCCTGTCTATTCTCTGGTTGGCCTGTCCTATAAGAGTGGTGTGGTCCCAATCGAAATCGTGTTGTTTGTCATCTGAGGGCATGGCTACTAGGGATAGCTGGTCGTGATGCCTGGTCCTTTATAACATTGTCAAATCCATTGCCTCAAATTCTGAATTTGTCTCACAGAACCAGCCCAAACACCTTAAACGTGGGTAAGGAAGCAGCTAAGATGGACAGCTGTGCAGGCCGTGCTCGTGGACTACTCCATAAACTGGACTATGTGCACAGCAGGGGGAACATTGCAAACCTTTGGCAGGATATTGCAACCCTCAGCCAGCACCCTCTGTCTCTGAACTTTGAGCCAATTTTGTATCCAAATGTTCTCCATGTATTTCATATGAACCATCCTTGTTAAACAGATGACCATGCACAATGTTGTTCAATACCTTAATGTATTCCATATCGACAATGTACACCACTCTCTCTCAAATAATCTTCTTAGTCGCTTCTTCAAAAAACATCTCAGTCAAGTCAGTGAGACACAATATTGCTTGCACAGTCATGTTGACTATCCCTAATCAGTCGTTACCTTTCAAAATGCGTGAAAATCCTATGCCTCATAATCCCCTCCAAAAATTTACCCACCCCGAACGTCAGGCTCACTGGCTTTTCCTTATTACCCTTCTTAAATCAATTATGTAGTGGCATCACGTTAGCCACCCTCCAGTCTTCCGTCACTTTACCTGTGGCTATTGATGATAGCAAGGGGCCCAGCAATCACTTCCCTAGCTTCCCACAGAGTATAGCGTACATCTAATAAAAGCCAAGACATTTTCCTTCCTTTGCATGCTTTAAGACCTCCAGCAGCCCCTCTGTAATACAGACACTTTCCAAGATATCACTACCTATTTCCCAAGTTCGCTAGCTTCCATATCCTCCTGCACATAAATACCGATACAAAATATTCTTTCAACACCTCCCCCATTTCCTGTGGTTCTGCACATGGGCAGCCTTGCTGATCTTTAAGGATGTCCTATTTTCTCCCTAGTTACTCTTTTGTCCTTGACGTATTTGTAGAATACCTTTGGATTCTCCTTAACTCTATTTGCCAAAGCTATCACGTGTCCTCTTTTTATGCTCCCAATTTCCCTCTTAAGTATACTCTAGTAAACTTCAGGCTCTTCTAGTCATTCACTTTAAGTCAGGAATTAAGAGGTTAATGATGACTATTTCGATTGTCAAAAAACTCCAACTGGTTCACTGACACGCTTTAAGGAAACAAACTGCCATCCTTACCTGATCTGGCCTACATCTGACTCCAGACGCATAACAATGTAGTTGCCTGTTAATTGTCTTCTGGGCAATTATGGATGGGTAATAAATGCTTGCCTAGCCAGGGATGCCCTTATCCCGTGAATGAATTAAGAAAAAAAACCCTCAATTCCTGCTGTCTATATCTGACACATGCTTCCCTTTTATCCATGACCAAAACCTCAATTTCTCCCATCCTCCAGCATTCCTTATACGTACCAGCCTTACCCTTCACCCTGAAAGGGACATACTGTCTCTATACTCCTGACATCATATTTTTGAAGGATTTCCACTTCTTAACTGACCCCCTTCTGCGAATATCTGTCCCAATCGACTTTGGAAAATTCTTGTTTGATATCATCAAAATTGACTTTTCAACATTTTAGAACTTTAAGTTTTAGATCTGGTTCATCTTTTTCCATCTCTATTTTAAAACTAATAGAATTATGATGACTTGTCATAAAGTGGTCCCCCACTGATACCTAAACCACCCCCTTCCCACTGCCTCATCTCCCAAGGGTAAGGAGACGTTTAGCTCCTTCTCTGTGATGGAGAGCATTGTTCAAGCTGCTGCAGCATTGTAACTGGGAATGGAGTCAGCAGAGTCTTCGACTCATTGGGTTGAATCTAACAATAATTTGACTCAGTGACATTTTCATTGCGTGTGACAGAGGGATGATCTGCATTAGGCTGAGCTAGTTTCGTGCTGCTATCTTATCAAAGTTACCTTATTAACTACCTACCCCACCACATGGTGTCCCTCTCATTCAATACCAGCCCAATTCTCCCACCCATCATGTTGGAGGAACTCACCATCACTCAGATGCCCCGGATACTCTGTGAGCCCGGGCACTGGTGCCATCCTTAACCAGCCAAGGGCACACAGTTGAGTTTTCTCAGGTTGGAGCTGCCCTTACACAGTTTTCCCTGAGCATGGCAGATAAGGGCAATTACTAAACAGTTTGTCAACATGGGCACAGAGATCCTGCAGGATGGGCTAGTACAGAGGTGGGCCATTCTCTTCCCAGAGAGGGCCAAACCACCAGACCCACCGAGCATGGTCTGAGCTCACCACCCAGCTCAGTGCAGTATCTGCGGTCAGAAGAACTGTCCAGCAATAGGAAAAGCATCAATAACTTTCCCTGTATTTTCTCTGCTTCCTCGCACTCACTGTGTATCTGTTATAGCCTCGACCCTCGAACAAGGCTCATGCTCCACACTCTCACTGCAGCATGCATCACCTTCCCTCTCTCTCTCTCTCTCATTCCCCTCTACTATATCTCCCTCACTAATAGCACTGCATGGATACAACACTGTTGACTGACTCCATTTGGACACGTCACCATCTTCCCACCCCCATACCTAATGCAGAACTAACAGCAGGGTCATCCACTTCCACCTTTACTCCATCCATCCCCATCTCATATTCCAGCAGAGACAGCTTGGAATAGGACAGAATGGAGCAAGACGGGTGTGGAGTGCACACTATTCATCTCCCTCACAACCACCGTACCTGTGTGTCTGTACTTGACTCAGTTGAGTATCTGTATATGGGTGCATTTTTGGCACTCTCTGTGGTGCTGAAAATAACACAATCTCTCCCTTAGTTGGCTACCCCACCCGACTGCAGTGACCGTGGCAGAGGGTGATAACTTTTGAGGATACAATCTGGGAGGGAGAGAGGGCGGCAGCTCACAGCACCATCCAAACTGACAGCATCATCAACACATAATGCACACACACACACACAATGCTGGTAGATGGAGGGTTGCAAATATACTTGATTTTGTCAGAATGGAAATACTCACCTCTGAGTGACCCATTTTGTCAGGAGATGAGATGAATTTATTTCTCATTCTGAGACTTGCAATGCTTAAACATTATGTGAGAAAGTATTGAGAAGTCCTGAAAAAGGCCCAGTAGTGGTGGCAATGACGCAGGAACAACATGGCTTAGTATCAGACAAAACTGCTCTGTGCTTCCAAAGATATTATTTGAAAAATCAAACGGCCATGCAATTTGAGAGATTCACAACAAAGGATTTATTATCTTCTCAGAGTTAAAAACTGTGGCACCGATGCAGTGGTGTGGGCAGTCCAGCAGGCTTAGTATCAGACAAAACTGCTCTGTGCTTCCAAAGATATTATTTGAAAAATCAAACGGCCATGCAATTTGAGAGATTCACAACAAAGGATTTATTAGCTTCTCAGAGTTAAAAACTGTGGCACCGATGCAGTGGTGTGGGCAGTCCAGCAGAGGGAGGTATTGTATGAATCTAATCACAAAACTCAGAGGAGAGCACTGCTGCCTCACAGCACCAGACACCCGGGATCGTGTCCACCCTCAGGTGACTGTCTATGTGGAGTTTCACATTCTCGCTGTTTCTGCATGGATTTCCACTGGGTGTTCTGGTTTCCACCCACAGTCCAACGTTGTAGATGTTAGGTGAATTTGACATGCTAAATTGTCCATAGTGCTCATGGATGTGTAGGTTTGTGGCATTCGTCATGGGTAAATGTAGGATAGTATTTGAATGAGTCTGGGTGGATTTCTCTTCGAAAGGTCAGTGTGGACCTGTTGGGTTGAAGGGGCTGTTTCCACACTGTAGCAATTCTATGAACTCTATGGACAACAGGGACAGACAGAGAGATAGGAGGAAGAAGACTTTGATTCCAAGTTCAATCTATTTAATTCAAAAACAACATTGCACAGCGATGTAGAGAGAGGCACACACAAACTGAGATACTGACACTAACACACATAACAGTGGCCCACAGAGATACGCATGTAGATATGGACATTTACACACAAGCACACAAACGTAACCCAACATACAGGCACATACGTTATTTAATATAGAGATATATACATTTTTTAAATTAATAAGTTATCATTGGTTAACTTAGGAGAAGGCAGGATAATGCGGTTCTGAAATATTTTAGCCGTGATCAAATGTCATGGCAGAAAAGATGGGCTGAATGGCCTCATTCTGCACCAGTGTTCATTGCTCATATGATCTTTCCTGGAATTGTCTTTCCACGAGGTCAGTGGAGACTGAATTTGATAAGTATTTGGTTTAGGAGAGTTAATGGGAATGTGGACAGGTTTGAGGGGCTGAGTGGGCGATATCTGTTTCTAATTGTCGACTCCTTATACATCAAAAGAGTGGTGATTGGTTTGAGCTGAACACATTTAAAGAATAAGGACTTTTCCATTTCCGACTGAGATAGGGATGCTCCCTTCTCTTTAAGATTGCGTATTCTGTGGTGTTCTCATCCCTAGGGAGCAGTGAAGACTGGATTACAGAAAACACTCAAGTTTGAGTTCCATAGAACTTTGATGAACTGGAGAATCCATGTTTATTAGGACACACAGGAAAGGGATGTTTAGTTATAATCACATCAACAATGCACATTCCGAATGGTGCAGCAGGCTCAAGGGGCTGATTGGCCAACTGCTGCTCCTAACCCACGTGTAGTTCTCTCAAGCACTCTGTAATCTTACAGAGGTAAAGAAAGATCACATTCAGCCAGTCAGCATTGTTATCGTGAGACAGGAGGAGACCATTCTGCCCTCGAAGGATTTAGGCATGAATAGATTGAAGTCATTCAACTCGCTAAGTACATTACACAGTGTAGGATGAAACCATCCAACCTTTCTAGCCCGCTGCCCAGCAACAGAGGAAACCCGGTTAACTATCAGGGAATAAACATTCGGGATGATTAGGTTGTAAAGTTGTAACTGTGTGGAGTTCCTCGGGGATCAATGTGAGATTATCAACTATTTACAAACTATTCCAATGACTTGGATGAGAGGACTGATTAGCGTGGAGATCAGTTAGCTCATTCACCAAGGTAGTCATTTAACTGGACATGGAGACTCTGCAATGGTATAGAGACAGGGGAAGTTAATGAGCAAAACATTAGCAGAAAACAATATAATGTAGGTTAAGAAAAGTCAGTGCTGTGTTGAGCAGAGAAAATAACAGTAACCCACTTAAATGGAGAGAAAATCACAGAACCCATTGGTACAGAATGTTTTGTGTATTCCAGTACATGAGCAACATGAACCTAGTCAGCAGAATTCAGTCAATAATTAGAAAAGGGTATCAAATCTTGCTGTTTTATGCAAAGGCTATTGGGTTAAATCATTAAGATGTATTACTGCATTTGTACATGACAATGCTGAGACTACATCTGATGTATTGTGTCTAGTAATGAACCCCTAAACTGAAAGAAAAATATGCAATGGTTTTAGAAGCTTTTCACTGATGTTTCACTTTACTCTTTGCTGGAATGGAGGCCTGATGGAATCACAGCGTCATACAGCATGGAAACAGACCTTTCAGTCCAGCTTATCTGCACCGACCAGATATTCCAATCTGATGTAATAATCTTTGCCAGCATTAGTCCCATAATCCTCTAAACGGTTCTTATTCACGTGCCCATCCATTGCCTCTTAAATGTTGTAATTATACCAGCCTCCATCACCATCGCTGCCAGTTCGTTCCATACACACACTACCCTCTGTGTACAAAAGTTACCCCTTCACGTATCTTTATAATCTTAACCCTCTCACCTTAAATCTATGCCGTCTGGTTTGGACTCCTCCGACCTTGGAAAGTAACTATATGCATGCCCCTCATGACGTCTACAAGGTCAGGGCACTTCAGGCCTGAGAATAAGAGATGTTTACATTGAATCATAAAGGACACTAAGGAGAGTGCACTGAGCATAGCAAAGGGATGAGAGAATAAAACCAAGGATTTAATTTAATAAAACAATATATTCATTTTAACACAATACTTTGAAGACATGGATTTATTGTACAATTATTATGAAGCCACATATAAAAATATTTTCAAATGATAAATAACAAATCACTCCTAAATGGAACAAAGAAAAGGAATGGAGTATGCAATCAGCGGAATGTTTAACCAGATCTTACATGGTTCACGTTGGTGCATGGGTAATGTTACAGCATGTTTCAGCCCAGAGAGGGAGAAAATGTAACTTGTCTGAGAAGCCACAGCTATTGTTCCATCGCTTTACTTGTTTGTATGGACAGCAACATATAGAACATAGGACAATATAGCGCAGAACAGGCCCTTCGTCCTGTGACCTGTGAACTATTCTCAGCTCATCGCCATACACTATCCCAAAATCTTCCATGTGCCTATCTAAGGATTGTTTAAATCTCCCTAATGTGGCTGAGTTGACTACATTAGCAGGTAGGGCATTCCATACCTTTACCACTCTCTGCGTAAAGAACCTGTCTCTGACATCTGTCTTAAATCTATCACCCCTAAATTTGTAATCATGTGCCCTCGTACAAGCAGACATCATCATCCTAGGGGAAAACAAACTTACACTGTATGCCCTACCTAATCCCCTGATCATATTGTATGTCTCTATCAACCCCCTCTCAGCCGTTTCACATAAGATCTTCCCTCCAGACATCGCAACATCCTGATAAATCTCTTCTGCACCTTTTGCAATTATTCCACATCCTTCCTGTAATATGGGGACCAGAACTGTACACAATATTCAAAGTGTGGTCGCACCAGCGTTTTGTACAGTTGCAACATGACATTGTGGCTCTGGAAATCGATCCCTCTACAAATGAAACCTAACACACTGTATGCCTCTTTAACAGAAAGCAGAAAATTCATCAGTAATCTTTACCACTCATGGAGGGTTCCTTTTGAGGATTCATTGGAATCTCCCCACTGCCAGCAGAGAAGGGAATTCAGCCAAGTCCTACTGTTCCAGGAAGAAACCCCATTGCCAGCAGCATCTGTGAGGCAGAGCAACAATTGAGACCATCTCGATTTTCCTTTTACCATGAAATCAACTATAATTTGGACAAAGCTCTTTCAAACTAATATTCTGCAAAGTTTTTTTTTCTGTTTGCTTTCAGACGAGTGTATATGTGTCTCAGATTTCTAGGAAAATAAATAATGATACACATATCGTCAATGTCCAAACTATGTTATTTATCTTTCCATCGTTTTTTGAGTAACTTTGTTTTTATTTTAGATTATTTATTTTTGCAATTTTAAGAAACCTGCCTGATATGTTCCTAACACTGTACCTGACCCAGTCTGAGACAGATATCATTTGCCATATCACACACTTGGTTACACAGATAATTTGTCGTGACCGATGGAGGAGTGGGACAAGAAAAAGAAAGAATGACTCTCGAACCTCGATAGGAACAGGGATAAGGAGAAATTCGCTAAGGACCGATTGAGTTGGAATTCTCTTCCCCAAAGGTGTGTGGTACCTGCGTGTTGGCATTTACTTAAAAGTGTGTTAGGTGGGAAATTTAGCATGGTCAATCCACTGAGAGTCTTTAGACTGTGGGAGGAATCTGACACACCTGGAGGAAACACATGCAGCCAGGGGAAGAATGTGAAAACTCAATACAAACAGTCTTGAGTGTGGAAGCAAACCGGGCCCCTGTACTGTGAGACAGTCGTGGTAACCAATGAGACGCCATGCCACTCCCATTCCCACTCTGCTCCCCCCAATGAATCACTGTGCTGCGGAATACTGGGGAAAATGTAAATCTGCAATATAAACAGAAAACAGAGGCAAAATACAGCAGATGAGCCAGTATCTGGAGATAGAAACAGAGTTAGAATATTAAGCCTGATATTACCCTAGTGGGAAAAAATCATATTCGGCTCAATAAGTTAAATCTGTTTCTCTCTGCTTAGAACCTGTTAAGGTTTTCCAGCACTTTCAACTTACTTAGTCTTTTGACCTATGGATATTTGTCTGATCTGAAAGGGAACAGTGAAACTGCCATTTCTGTTGGCTGTCGAGTATTTGGTTATGGCTTCTGAATGAAAAGTTTAAAAATATGAGAATGATCACCATTACACATTATGAAAATGTTGAACTCAGTGGCACTGACATCACACAATCAATAATCTGTGAGTAACTAAATGAATTAACGATTCCAATTGTTATCAATGTCTTGTCATTCTCCTGATGTCACTGGCATCAGACTCATCCAGCAAGGTCTTATCTTTCTGAGACGTTAAATGAAAATGGGCAAACATAAAGTATCTTATTTTATTTTCTTTAACAGAACATATCAATCCAGGGATTTGGAAGGCACTAGCAAGGGCAGAGTTTATTTGTCATCTCCAGTAACTCTGGCTAAGTCGCCAGAGACCTGCTACAGCCTTCCTCTTCAATCCAAGTAATGCAAACCCACACAGAGCTGTTGTAGGGACATTCCAAGATTTTTATCGAATACCTGTGAAGGAAGATCAAATTAGTTCCTCGTCAGGATGGAACGCAATGTGGAAGATACCTTGCAGAGACTGATTTTTCTATTGCTCACATTCCCAGTGCAGAATGCTCTCTAATACCCATTAATCACAGTTTTCCTCAAGGTCCTTGATTCCACCCTCAGTCAAGCCCAGCTTCGATTGAAAGGGAATTCACGCTGAACTCACCTCAAATTAAATGGGAAGATCAGTTGAAAGAATAATGAGCAAAAGGCAAGAACACTGTTTGTTGGAACAATATCCTCTCAATATTCAAAGAAAATTGCTACATGGCCTTCCGATTCTGTCAGAATTTGGTTTTCCTGTTTGTGATGAGGCTGTTTGGTTAAACATTGTGTCAGACGGACAGGAGGAAGCTCCAATCTGTACCGACAGTGAACAAAGCTATCCTGTTAGTGCTGCATCAGACAGTGACAAACATCCTATTGTCTGAAACTGTTTGACATTGATCAGTCCAAGCTCACCATTCACTAATGACCAGTAATCGCACAGAAACCAACAGCTTCTACTGTGATGGCAAAAAGGGAAACGGAGCATCTGGGAAAGTGGGAGTGACAGGGGAAGTGGTGTGACATACAGTGCGATAAGTGTGAAGGGAGATGGTCAGTGGAAGGGTATGTAGCATCAGAAGGGGCAACGTAAGGGAAGTAGGTGAGTAAGGAAAGAGTAGGAATGGGGAGGAGGAGGTGTGGCAGAAGTCCCATCAGTGGCAGGAGAAAGCATGTAGTTGGAAAAGTGAGGTAGATGGAAAATCAAACATCACTGCAGGAAAAGTGGTCTCTTGTTTCCTTTGAAAATTAAGAAAAGGCTCCTCATACTTTTTTATTAACACTTGATTCTTGTTCATGTTATATATTTACTCTGCATTTCTGTATCTCCATCAAGTGCAGACATTTTCTTTTTCCCCAATGCATTATTGCAACATAATTTCACTTGTTAAAACAATATTCAGAACTGTGGTGCTTTTTCTTTTAATTTGCTTCCAATTCAACGTAGACATGAGAATGTGAATTGATCTTCTATAGTGTGTTTATAATATAGAATTTAATTTAATCGTTATCCTCATCCCTCGAGCTCTTTCAAACAAACTTAATGAATGAGCCTGCGTCCATCCTCCAGATGAAAAAAAAAACTTCAGCTCTGGCTATTGCAGTGAATGGTTTACAGAATACGCTGCAGGCCCATATACAACGTTTCAGTGCACAGTGCCAAAGGATCGCCCAACATTAATGATATACAAGCCTTCTGAATAATACATGTAGAGGGGTGGAGTGTAAAAGCAGAATTCAGCTCCATGTCCAAAATATGATTTGTGGCTCTGTCATAAAAGACCTCAACTGCATCACGCTGGCAATTCACCAAAATATGAAAAACAAGAGACTGGAATTCCCATTTATTCCTCTGCCATAGATCTGTAGAACAGGAAGGAAATGAAGGTTTGTTTCTGATATTCCTAAATGTTGATGATATTAATGTGGGATATGGGGTATATTGGAGGATGATAAAAAATGTTGTGGATGAGCAATGATGAGCTGGAAGGGTCACAGTAAGGAGGAACGTGTTAGATTACAGGAGGATACAAACAGATCGTTCCGAGGGCCTGATAAAAATTAACACTGAAATATGTGAGATGCTGAACTTTGGAAGAAGTGACAAGACAAGACAGAACTCAAACCATGAAGATAGTCTTGCTTTTGTAACAGAAAAGAGTAAGCAGTGAACCTGACAGAGGTGTATAAGAGCATGGGAGGTATGGGCAGAGTGAACAGACAGCAGCAGTTCCCCTTAGTCAAAGGGTCAAAAACAAGGGACACATGTTGAAAGTGAAAAATAGGATATTGAGAGAGGAGTTGTGCAATATGTTTTGAACCTAGAGGATGGTCTGTGTCTAGAATGCATTGCCTTGGAGGGTAGTTCAGAAAGGTAACTTTTAAAATTTATAAAACACTTGCATCAGCACTGGGTGGTGCAGACTCGATGGGCCTTGTCTTTTTATATGATTCCATGTGGTGGCAGCCATGAAAGCTCTGATACATTCAGACGCACCAACTAAAGGTACTTGTTGGTTTGTTCTGGCAAACTGTGTTCATTAAGTGGCAAAATTACAAATGAGACACATCCCAAGGATTATCAGCAATTAGTAACCTAGGACAGTCCAGCCATCTCTGAAAACATACATGTTAATTCACATGCTCAGTGCAAGAATCCTCCAACGACAGCACCAACATTATTCCAGCTGCTTGACACCATTATTTTAAGGACACCAATAACATAGAAACAGACTTCCTTTCATTATTATATAGACATGTATCTGTAAGGTTGCTATTTCTCAGAAAAAAGTAATAAATTGAATCCTATATGTTCGCTTTGACAATGAGTCAGATTTCCTGTGTTTTCCTGCGAGCTGTTCATCATAGCATGGGGGCGTGTATAACACTCCATCCACCAGCAGTTAAACCAGCACATGAGATGCACTGCTGGTACTCCATCCTACCAGTCACTTGGATGGACCAACATCAACTGGACTGGAACGTCTCCAGGGCAAGTAATGCTGGTCTAGCTTCATTTAAAATCCCTAATCAATTGAAAAGACAATCGGATTTTCTATAATTATTGAAAAATGAGGATTTTTTAATTGATCTGATGAGCTTGCTGCTGTCTTTATAGTTGTGTTATTTACTTCAATAAAACCATTTTGTGCATATATTAAAAGAACAAAAAACACTCAGGTCACAGATAATACAAGGCAATGCAGCATTTAAGCGAAAACTGCCAGGACATAGTAGGTCATAGGTCTTCAGGTAACTGGGAAAAAATATCCATAGGTGTTTCCTGGCTGGCATTGATGTACTGGGCTGAAGGGTCTATTTATATGCTATATGATTATCAGTTTAATTGTTGAAAACAGAGAATGTATTCCGACTATATCCATAGCTTGTGTGCATCAAATGGTGAGGAATACAATCTCCAAGGTCACACAGCACACTGACTTGAAGCTATATCATTCTCCATTCACTGTCAAATGGTTCAGAACCCCGTTTCTCTCTTTGTAACATATCTGTTAGTGTCCCTGCACCACAATAATCCCTGGGGTTTATCACCATATTCTGAATAGAAATTACACATAGGCAACAGAATGTTGGCCTTGCTAATGAAACTCATCTCACAAGAAGAACTGAAAGGAATGTGCAGAAGTAAAGTTATCCATTCGACTCAATCTGATTTCGAAAGCAGTTTCAAGGTATGGTTTTACTTTGCGCTGTGCTCCTGACTTTTCTCCAAAACTATGAAACTTCCCTGAGTGCTTTTGAGTGCCTTTTAAAGTCACATGTGGAAAGCTGTGCCCAATAATCTGAAAGGAAAAGTCTTCATGCTCATGAGAATCATCTCATAATGTTTCAGCATCTAATGACAACAGAAATGCAAAAACTAGCATCAGGAGTAAGTCACCAATCGAGCTCCGCCATGTAATAAAATCTTGGATGATCTGATTTAGACCTCAATCACACAGTCATAGAGTCATAGAGATGTACAGCATGGAAACTGACCTTTCGGTCCAACCCGTGCTGACCAGATATCCCAAACCAATCTAATCCCACCCGCCAGCACCCGGCTGATATCCCTCCAAACCTTTCCTACTCATGTACCCATCCAAATGCCTCTTAAATGTTGCAATTGTACCAGCCTCCACCACTTCCTCTGGCAGCTCATTCCATACACGCACTACCCTCTGCGCGAAAAAGTTGCCCCTTTGGTCTCTTTTATATTTTTCCCCTCTCAATATAAACCTCTGCCCTCTAATTCTGGACCCTCCGACCCAGAGAAAAGACTTTGCCTATTTACCTTATCCATGACCCTCATCATTTTGTAAACGTCTATAAGATCACCCCTCAGCCTCCGACGCTCCAGGGAAAATGGCCCCAGCCTGTTCAGCCTCTCCCTGTAGCTCAAATCCTCCAACCCTGGCAATATCCTTCTAAATCCTTTCTGAACCCTATCAAGTTTCACAACATCTTTCCGATAGGAAGGAGAACAGACTTACACGCAATATTCCAACAGTGGCCTAACCAATGTCCTGTGCAGCCGCAACATGACCGCCCACCTCCTGTACTCAATACTCTGACCAATAAAGGAAAGCATACAAATTGCCTCCTTCACTATCCTATACACCTGCGACTCCACTTTCAAGGAGCTATGAACCTGCACTCCAAGGTCTCTTTGTTCATCAACACTCCCAGAACCTTACCATTAAGTGTATAAGTCATGCTAAGATTTGTTTTCCCAAAATTCCGCATCTCGCATTTATCTGGATTAAACTCCAGCTGCCACTTCTCAGCTCATTCGTCCATCTGGTCAACATCCTCTTGTAATCTGAGATAATCCTCTTCGCTGTCCACGACACCTCCAATTTTGGTCTCATCTGCAAACTTATCAAATGTCCCTCTTATTCTTCCTTTGCCCTTACAATGGTGCATCGTTTTTAGTCAAGAATCTGTCTGCCTCTGCCTTAGGAATATTAAATGTTTTATCCTCCGTTGCTATCTGGGAAGGGAGTTCACAAATACACGACACATTGAGAGAATTAAAACAACCAACATTTTCTTTCCTGAGATATTCTTCAGTTTTATAGCCAGTCCACTCCTGGTAATCTCTCACACAAGGTGAAATATTGTTTTAGAATTCAACTTGAAAAGACTACTTGGAATTTTTTGGCCTTACCAAGATCACATGTTGTTCACCTAAACGCCAGCAGATCCAGAGTCAGTCAGTTCAAGATTTCCTCCTGAACTAAACGTTCCACACAGGAGTCAGTTGAATGAATCTTCTCTGGACTGATTTGCATGTCAATATGTCCATTGTTCTCTCGATGTTGTCTCGCCACTGCTCTGCAAAACTGGAGAAAATCTTCTCTAATTTTGCATGCGTTCTGTTTCAGAAAGTTTCTACATTTATCGTACTCTGTCAAAGCTTTATGCACACATAAAGGTTTTATTGTGTCATCCAAGTGCCCAATTCCTCTATGCCTCAAGCCAATCTCTCCAATGAAATAATACACTGCCTTTCAATTCAACCAGCCAACATCTTTGAGTGCACAGACAATATTTCCGACAATATTCCATACAATAATATTTTTCTGTTCACTTGACCCACCTTAATCTCTTTATAGTTTCAAATCGACTCCAAATCTTGCTTTTCTAACAGTTTCAAATGTATGCATTCCTCCCTAATACAGACAGAATATTTGGCCAAAGAAATAGATTGTGGGCACATTCCCATGGAATTGACAATGTAATATTTTAATCAATGTCTAAACTATGAACTATAGTAAAGTGTTTTGCAGTCCCATCACTCAGTTCCCTAAACACAAAGTAGGGACAGATGGTGTGGAATGTGTGTGGGTAGATTCCAGGAACGGCAAAGGTGAAAAAACATAGCTGGAGTTATGTACAGGTCTACAAATCGTAGTCAGGAGCTGGGGCAAAGGACACATCAGGAGGTAAAAAAGATGTGTAGAAAAAGCAAAATTATAATGATTGGGAGGATTTCAATATGCAGCTGGACTGGGAAAATCAGGTCGGTAGTGCTTTGTAAGAAACGGAATTTGTGGAACATCTATAAGATGGCTTTTTCGAGCAGCTTATGGTGCAGGCAACGAGTAATACTGGATTTAGTGTTGTGCAATGAGGCAGACTTGATAAGGCAGCTTAAGGTAAAGAAAAACTTCATCATGCAGTGATCATAATATCATTGAACCTACTCTTCAATTTGACAGGGAGAAGATAGAAGAGCTAACAATTATTACCACTGAAAATAAAAGCAAATACAAAGGCATGAGGGAAGAACTGGGTTGAATTGATTGGGAGAGTAGACTAACAAGAAAGACAGTGGAACAGTAATGGCGGGAGTTTCTGTAAGTAATTCAGCATTCGCAGCAGAAATTTATCCCAAGCTAAAAGAAACATGCTAAAGGGAGGATGAGGCAACAATGGATGACAGGGGAAATTAGGGTTAGCGTAAAATCAAAAGCAAAAGCAGATAACATGGCAAATGGCAGTGGGAAACCGGAGGATTTGGAAGCTTACAAATACCATCAGAGGGCAACAAAATAAGAAATAAGAGGAAGAAGATTAAATATGAGGGTAAACTAGCCAGTAATATAAAAGACTGTAATATTTTCTTTAGATATATATAAAGTGCAAAATAGAGGCAGAAATGGATATTGGGACTTTGAATACGACGCTGGAGATATAGTAATGGGGAACAAATAATGGCTGAGAAACTGGACAATTATTTCACGTCAGTTTTAACAGTGAAAACACCGATAATATTCCACAAATTCAAGATAGCACTTGGGATGAAGGTTGGGACAGAGCTTATTAGGACAAATTGCTCAAAAAACTAAACGGGTAAATAAACTGAACCAGATGGACGATATCACAGAGCGCCAAGGGTGATAGCTGAAAAAATAATGGAGACATTTGTGGTGATGTTTCATGAATTTCTAGAATCAGGGAGAGGCTCAGAAGACTAGAAAATTGAGAATGTGACACCGTCTTTAAAAAGTGAATCAGGCAAAAGGCAGAAAATGACAGATCAATTAGCACAACCTCAGTCATGTGTAAGATCCTGGAGTCCATTGTGAACGATGAGATTTCTGAATACTTGCAAGTGAATTGTAAAATTGGGTAAAGTCTGCCTGGTTTCATCAAGGGGACGTCATGCCTCATATATCAGTAAGAGTTATTTGTGAATGTAACAAGCAAGTGAGACAAAGGAAAGCCAGCGGATGTTATCCACCTGGACTTCAAAAGGACTTTGACAAGGTTCCACACAGGAGGCTGCTGAGTACAATAAGGTCCCATTTTCCCATTTTGTTGGAGGCAATGTACTAGTGTGTGCAGAAGCTTGGCTGTCTGGCAGAAAGTAGAGAATGGGGATAAAAGGGTCCTTCCCAGGATAGCAGCCGATGACCACTGTGTTCCTCAAGGCTTAGTGTTAGGAACACAACTTTTTACTTTGTACATTAACAAGCTATATTAAGGAACTGAGGGCATTCTGGGTAGGCTTTTAGATGAAACAAAGGTAGGTAGAGGGACAGGTAGCATTAAGGATGCAGGGAGGCTGCAGAAGGATTTAGATAGAATAGGAGAGTGGGAAAAGAAGTGGTAGATGGAATACATCTTGGGAAAGCGTGAGGTGATGTATTTTGTGAACAGGAAGAAAGGCATGGACTATTTCATAAATGAAAAGAAAATTTAGAAGTCTGAAGTGCAAACAGAGTTGCGAGTCCTTGCACAGGAATGTTTCAAGGTAAACTTGCAGGTTGAGTGAACCGTTAGGAAGGTGTTGTATCTGCCACACAGTGTGTTTAAAGTCTTCTATTCAGCAAAAGAACTGTGAGTCAACTCGTACAAACAATAATATTTGTTTATTGTGCACAGTCAATG
This sequence comes from Hemiscyllium ocellatum, assembly GCF_020745735.1. Lineage (NCBI taxonomy): Eukaryota > Metazoa > Chordata > Chondrichthyes > Orectolobiformes > Hemiscylliidae > Hemiscyllium > Hemiscyllium ocellatum. The sequence continues at coordinate 515,402 of NW_026867885.1, forward strand.
CTAGTACAATAAAGTTTACTATATAGTAATGAAAAATACTGCAAACTGTCTTTTGCTTTTACTTAACTTTGGCTGACCGTGTACCACCACACTAGAACTTGGCCAGGCTCCACGTGGTGATGCCTTCTTATTCTTCCGATGGTCTTGGAGTTTGTCTTTTTTCCCAGTGGATATTCTCCAGTTACCACACTCTGCGGGGTTTTGAGTTGATTCTTATCCTTCCAAGTCTTCAAGCCCTTGGGACGGTTTGGAGGATCTGCAATGGAATGACAGGTTTGTTTACCCTGATCAATCAGACTCAACCAGGGTTTGGCATATTGATGACCCAAGGGTGACATTCCAATGCCCCTTTAAGTCCATCTTCAGGAGGGTATTACAGGGTCTGTACTGTAGCTGTCAGGATTGTTTGCAAACCGTCTGTAGGGAGCTGCAGCCTGTCTGGATTCTGCAGCATGTAGATTAGCACAGAGACTTTAGACAAGGCTGGGATCCATTGGCCAACATGCTTTATTCACTGTTCATTATTGTAACTCCATGATAAGTTTATTAATGTCCTTAATACGTTCATTGTTTTGGGTGGCCTATCCGCTCAGAAAGACAAATACAATGATGGCATTTATTTTGAGAGGAATTGAATATTAAAGCAGAGATGGATTTCTGAGTCTTTACAAGGCTCTGGTCGGAGCATATTTGGAGGATATTATGGGAGCATAATTTAAGATATATCTAGACAGATACATGAATGGACAGGTGGCAGAAGGATACAGATCCTTAGAAAATAGCCGGCAGGTTTAAATAGTGGATCTGGATCGGTGCAGGCTTGGAGGGCTGAAGGGTCAGCTCCTGTGCTGGAATTTTCTCTGTTCTTTATTATTCATTCTAAAAATTGCAAGTTTTCAACTTACTGTTTGCTACAATTTAATACATAAAACATTAATTTATTTGACAGTGCATGTTACATTATTGTCATTTCTAAATTAGAATCATAGAATCATAGAGATGTACAGTATGGAAACAGACACTTTGTTCCATCCCGTCCATGCTGACCAGATATCCCAACCCCAACTAGTCCCACCTGCCCGGACCCGAACCATATCCCTCCAAACCCTTCCTATCATATACCCATCCAGATGCCTTTTAAATGTTGCAATTGTACTAGCCTCCACCACTTGCTCTGGCAGCTCATTCCATACACATACCACCCCCTGCAGGAGAAAGGTGCCCCTTAGTTCTCTTTTATATCTTTTCCCTCGTACCCTAAACATATGCCCTCTACTTCTGGACGCCCCCACACCAGGGAGAACACCTTGTCCATTTTCCCGACCCATGTCCTTCATAATTTTATAAACCTCTATACGGTCACCACTCAGCCTCCGACACTCCACTGAAAACAGCCCTAGCCTATTCAGGCTCTCCCTACAGCTCAAATGCTCCAACCCTAGCAACATCCTTGTAAATCTTTTCTGAACCCTTTCAAGTTTCACAACTTCCTTCTGATAGGAAGGAGACCAGAATTGCACGCAATATTCCAAAAGTGGCCTAACTAACTTCCTATAGACCTACAACATGACCTTCCAACTTCTGTACTCAATACTCTGACCAATAAAGGAAAGCACACCAATCCTCTACTTCACTGTCTTATCTATCTGCGACTCTACTTGCAAGGAACAATGAAACTGCACTCCAAGGTCTCTTTGTTCAGCAACACTCCCTAGGATTTTCGACAATATGAGTATAACTCCTGTTAAGACTTGCTTTCCCAAAATGCAGCACCTCGCATTTATGTAAATTAAACTCCATCTGCCACTACTAAGCCCATTGGCCCACCTGATCAAGATCCTATTGCAATCCGAGGTAACCTTCTTCGCTGTCCACAACACCTCCAATTTTGGTGTCATCTGCAAACTTACTTTTACTGTACTTCTTATGCTCGCATCCAAATCATTTATATAAACAAAGAAAATTAGTGGATTCAGTACTGATCCTTATGGCACTTCACTCGTCACAGGCCTCCAGTCTGAAAAACAATTCTCCACCACCACCCTCTGTCTTCTACCTTTGAGCCAGTTCTGTATCTAAATGGCTAGTTCTCCCTGTATTCCGTGACATATAAGCTGGCTAACCAGTCTTCCATGGGGAACTTGTCGAACGTCTTACTGAAGTTGAAATAAATCACGTCCAAATCTCTGCCCTCATCAATCCACTTTGTTACTTCTGTAAAAATCTCAATCAAGTTTGTGAGACATGATTTTCCACTCACAAAGCAATGTTGACTGTCCTTAATCAGTCCTTGCCTTTCCAAATACATGTACGTCCTGTCCCTCAGGGTTCCCTTCAAAACCTTGCCCACCACCGCTGTCAGGCTCGCTGGTCTATTGTTCCCTGGTTTATCCTTACCGCCTTTCTTAAACAGTGGCACCACATTCGCCAACTTCCAGTCCTCTGGCACCTCACCTGTGACTATCGATGATACAAATATCTCAGGAACAGGTCCAGCAATAATTCCACTGGCTTCCCACAGAGTTTTCGGGTACACCTGATCAGGTCCTAGGAATTTATCCACTTTTATGCGTTTCAAGACTTCCAGCACATTCTCCTCTGTAATATAAACATTTTGAAGATGTCACCATTTATTTCCCAACATTCTATATCTTCCATGCCATTTTCCATAGTAATCATTGATGCAAAATGCTCATTTCTTATGTCCCCTAGCTCCTGCGGCTGCACACAAAAGCCTCCTTGCTGATCTTTGAGGGGACTCTATTCTTCCTCTATTTACTCTATTTTCCTCAATGTCTTTGTAAAATCCTTTTGGATTCTCCTTAATTCTATTTGCCAGTGTTATCTCATGTCCACTTTTTGCCCTCCTGATTTCCCTCTTAAGTATACTCATACTGCCTTTGTACTCTTCTAAGGATTCATTCGACCTAGTCAGACAACATGTTCTTTTGGGGTACAAAACAAAACGTGCACTCTACTTTTGAATCATAAGATGTTGTTAGGTGTTTATATTTTAGTTCCATCAATATAGAATCAACTTAATTGTTTTCAGAGATGATTCAATTATTATTCAGTTGAATAATTGTAGTTAATATGTCATCATTGCCCAATTCACAAACATGGCAAACGCTTGAATATTGTTCAGGTCTGTGAACCCGCCACGTTGCAATCATGACCAACATTAAAAAATGGATTCCAAAAGGCTTCAATTCAGACACAGTGCTACTGGAGCTCATAGCTACCTGCGGCACTCAGTGAGACACTGACCTGCTCCTGAATCTGTCCAGATAATTTCCAACCTGGGTCAGTACAATCACTCAAACATTCCTTCAAAGTAGATCATTTGGATTCCACCTTGGGCAGGAGGAAAGCAGCCAACAACAGAATATCACAGTCAAATCCAGACCCAGAGAGCAGTTGTATGGACGTGGAGTGTCAGAATCACATGGTGTTGCTTATGGTGCTGACACCTGGCATGTACCCCATACTCCATACATCTGCTCTCTGGGCCAGATACTGGGAGAAAATGTTCACAATTGACAGTATAATGCAGCATCTTGTGTCACACAGTGAATCCTCTGAAATATTATCCAATAAACGTACCTTCACATTCACCAGTATCAAAATAAATTTGTACATGTTTGTGAATGGTTAGATATTAATACATGGGTCACCCAGCAGAATGCATCTGATGAAACCAGGAGCAAACCGCAAGTCAAACATCAGTTTAATAACTGAACTTTGTGGATATTGTCTGGTCGAGGTAACCGCACATATTGTGCTGACACTCAGGTGAATGTAACCATGCACACCATAACTGGAAGTCTTGGTCTAACGTCCCTCCCCAACATCCTGACCTCACACACCTTTCTCCCTCACACACCCCCACTCACTCACACGCACCTCACACGCACGCACACTCCTCACTCACATACACACACCTCACTCACATACACATACCTCACTCACATACACATACCTCACTCACATACACATTCAACAACTGATGAGCATCCACAAGCTGAGTGAAACTTGGAACATAGAACTGTACAGCACAGTAAGAGCCCTTCAGCCCTCAATGTTTTGCCAGCCTTTTATCCTATTCTAAGATCAGACTAACTACATAATCTTCAATGCACTAAATTCCATGTGCCTTTCCAAGAGTCTTAGTAATTATCCCTAATTTATCTGACTCTACATCCATTCCTCCCCCACCACTCTCTCCATTCCTACCTCTGACACCTCCCCTAACCTTTTTCCAATCACATTAAATTTTTTTCCGTTGATGATAGCAATTTCTGCCATGGGAAAAGACTCTGGCTTTGTATTTGTATCTCAACATCTGGTGCACTTTTATCAAGTCACCTCTCATTCTTCTACGCTCCAGGAAGAAAACCCCTCGCTCCCTCAAACTTTATTCCTCAGACATGTCCTCCAGTCCTGGCAGAATCCTAGTAAATCTCCTCTGCACACTCTCCGAGGCTTCCACATGTTTCCCATAATGAGGTAACCAGATCTGAACACAGTATTCCGAGTGTGGTTGAACCACAACTTTATAGTGCTTAGCATTAAACTCGCTGCTCTTAAATTCAATTCCCCTGATAATGAAAGCCAGCACACCATCACCTTATTAAAACTCTATCATCTTTGGTGGCAATTTTAAGGGATCTATTGACACGGGTCAAGATCCCTCTGTTCCACCACATTGTCAAGCATTCTACCTTCAACCCTGTATTCTGTATGCAAACGCAACCTTCAAAAACAAAACAATTCTCATGTTTTACGTTTGATCTCGATTCGCCACTTCTCAGACCAGTTCTGCATCCCGTCAAGGTCCGATTGCAATCTACAGAAGCCCTCCAAACTATACACAACTCCACCAAACTTCCTGTCATCGGCAAACTTACTAACCCACCATTTCACCTCCTCATCAAAGTCATTTATAAAAATCACAAACAGCACAGGTCACAGAGCCAATTTCTGTGGAACACCACTTGTCACTGAACTCCAGGCTGAATATTTTTCATCTGCTACCACACTCTGTCTTCAATGGGCCAGCCAAATCCATATCCAGACAGCCACATTTTCCTGCGTCCCTTACCTCCTTATCTACAGAATGTGCCTACAATGGGGAAACTTATCAAACACCTTGCTAAAATTCTTGTTTACCACATCTACCTGGCTACCTTCATCAATGTTGTTTTTCACATCTTCAGAGAATTCAATAAGGTTTGTGATGCATGACCTGCTCACTGCAAAGCAATGCTGACTATCACTAATCAAACTATGGTTTTCTAAGTAATTGCAAATCCTGTCTCTCAGAATCATCTCCAATACTTAGCCCACTACTGATGTAAGACAGATTGTTCTGTTATTCCCAGCAATGTCCCTATTCCCCTTCCCAAACAAGGGAATAACATTTGCCACTCTCCAGTCATCTGGCACTATTTCAGTGGACAGTGAGGATGTAAAGATCATCACCAAAAGTACACCAATCTCTTCTGTAACTCCCTGGAGTAACATAGGGTAACCCCATATCAACCGGCGATTTATCTATCCTTATGTTTGTACTTCAATCAGTCTGTATTTCCCTTCAACTTGTCTACATGCTGCCCAACCAACTGATTGTCTGCTTTCCATTTCAGTGTAGTATACAGTGCTGACTTCCTGAAGTAGTAATGTTCCCAACATTCTGCGAATTACAGAACGAAAATAAAAGAATACACCAGTGCTTTCCTGATGAAGGGCTTAAGCCTGAAATATTGACTCTCTGCTCCTTGGATACTGCTTGACCTGCTGTGCTTTTCCAGCACCACACTTTTCGATTCTGATCTCCATCAACTGCAATTTTCACTTTCTCCGTTACTGATGGCTGTCCCCTCACACACTAAGTGGGGAATTAATCATCAGAAACACATTGTATGTGTAGCCGACTGCTCAGGTATGGAAAGTTGCATTTGATGAAATCATTTTTTAAAAAAATAAATTACATTTCAATAAATATTCATTCATTGAGAGTTAAAATTTGATTCATGGTTTGGGCAGCCTGTTAAGAAACAGTGAATGACTGAAGCATTCCGAAGTACATAGTATTCCAGGTGTTATATTCTAGCTTTCGTTAAATCTGGGAGTATTATCAGACACACTGATTTGATAAGGGAATGAGTTGACATGGACAGGTGTGATATTTTTGCCATTACAGTGGCGTGTTTGAGAGAGGTCATGGCTAACAACTCAATATTCTGTTGCACTGGAACTATCGACAGGACAGGGCAGGATGTTAAAGCAAGACTGAAGATGTTACAGATATAGGAAGACAAGGCTGGAGATGGTACAGAGAGAGGAAAGAAAGGCTGGAGATGGTACCGAGAGAGGAAAGCAAGGTTAGAGATGGCCGAGAGATAGCGTGGCCTGTGCATGACAGAACAGGTTAAAGAATTTTTAAAAATTCGTTCAGAGAATATGGGGAGAGGTGTAGCAGCTTTAGGTTAGGAGAGATAGGGGAGGGATGTAGGGGCTAGAAGAGATGACAAGGAAAAATGCAGAGATACACGTAGATGGTTTAAAAGCGGAATTTTGCGATGTCTTATTAGAGAAAATATTGTAGAAATCTGTGGAATAGACAAGGCACTGGAAGGAACTGAAGGAGTGAGACTTTGGACTGTCGAATCACAAGAGAAATAGAGTCAGTCTCATACAGCACAGGAGAGGCTCTTCAATTGATAGCAACAATAATAAAAAAGCCCTGCAAACACTGGAAATCCTTCCTTCCTAACGTCTGGCGGTTAGGGCTAGACTTGGGAGAGGTGTCCTACAGACTCCTCAAGCAACAATGTGACATAACAAAGTTTCATGGCGTCGGATTAAACACTGACATATAAACCTCCTACTGACTCCCCTCCCTCAGCTTCACGGTGTCAGATCAAACACTGACACGGAAACCTCCTGCTGACTCCCCTCCCACAGCCTTATGATTCAGTGTCCTTCGATATTGAAAAACACTTCGAGGAAGCACTGAGAGAGTGATAAAGCTGGAGAATATATATTGGGTGGGCCATTTCAAAAGACCAAAAGAACATAACTGTGATTCTGGGTTTGCACCGGGTGAGGAGGCAACGACTGAGAGGGAGAAACATCTTTGATCTCATCCTCACCAATCTATGGGCTGCAGACACATTGATCGATGAGCTTTTTGGGAACAGTGACTACCACACACAATATTTCTGGAGACTAAAATCCCACTTCAACATTGTGAACATCTTCTGTACCACCATGTAAAATGGGAAAACTTTAGTAACTCAACTTTGGGATATGGGAGGTGAGTCATAAAATTCATAAAGACCCTACTCTGTGGAAACATGCCTTGTGGCTAAGGAAGTCCATCCCAACCCTCCGAAGAATATCCCAAACAGACACACCCCAAAATAATCAACAGCAGCAGAATTGTATCCAGCACAATTTTCACAGTCACTGTTGGCATATGCTACACTTTACCCTAAAAATCAAGTCAGGGGATAAACCCTTGTTCAATGGAGAATCCAGGAGGGCTTGCGAAGAGCAGCACTAAGTACAACTCACAATGAGGTGAGCTTACCAATTTGGGCCACTTACTCATCAGATAGCGTCAGCTTCAAGTGACAGATAGATCTAACCAACAAATCAGACCTGATCTCTGCAATCCTGTCATATGTAATCAGTGGCAATGGTGGTGGTCAATCAAACAACTCACTGGAGGAGGAGGATCCACAAAAAGCACCTTCCTCAAAGATGGAATGGCCCAGCACAACAATAGAACAACTAAGGTCGAAATATTCACAGCAATGTTCACACAGATGGGTCAGTGGGATGATCTACTTTAGTCTCCTCCAGATGGCAGTCGTCAGCTAATCCAAAACATTTCATGTGGTATCTACAGGTGGCTGGAGAGATTGGATAACGCAAAGACTGTGACCCTGATAACATTCCATTCAGGCTGTTCCTGCTGGAATGCAGCACTGGGACCTACCTGACAATGTGGGAAGCTGTCCGTGTGTGTCCTGTACACACACAGACAAAACTTCAGGCAATCAATGACTGCCCCATTCTTCTAATCCTTATCATTAATAAAGGGATGAATGATGTCATCTACAGTGGGAATAAACAGCAATTCCTCGGCACCAACCTGATCACTGAAGCTCAGTATGGGCTCTGCCAGAGCCACACATTCCCTGAGCTCATTGAAGCCTTGGTTTAAAGGTAGCCAACAAGCAAACAAACAGTTGAATTCTAGAGTAGAGACCAGAGTGACTGCACTTAACAGCAGAATATCTGCATTTGACCTACTGTCATATCCAGGATTAATATCAATGCTGGATCAAATAGGAAACATCTGCACTGGCTGAAGTTATACCTGGTACAAAGGAAGGTGACTGCGGTTTGTGGGAGAGTAGCCATCTTAGCTCCAGGACAGCTCTACAGCAGTTCCCCAGTGGAGATTTTCCTGGGTAAGACTGGAAATCAGAAATGGAAAGGTAAGGCACCAAACTCCTATGGGATGATAGGGCTGCTCTCTCATTGGACAGCGAAAACTGGTGGTAGTTTAACTGGATAGTTATCATGACTCAAGTAAGGGAGACGTTGAGTAGTAACAGTGATCTCATTCAATGCAGGAATTAAACCCACACTGTTAGCATTAATCGACACTGCAAACCAGTTGTCCAACTGATTGAGCTAACCAAGCCCACACCCAGCTCTTTGTGGTAGATATTGTAACACTATTCCATTCAGGCATGTGGTTAAACCCTTCTGAAGCATGTGGAACTAGAAACAAGCTTCCTAGCTCAGTGGGAGAGACAGCATTAGTGAGCTGTAAGAGTGCTCTCTGCCCTAGGCCCAATAATTTTCAGCTGCTTCATAAATGACCATCTCTACACTGTAACGTCACAAGTGAGGATGTTTGCAAATTATTGAACAATGTTCAACACCATTTACTCAGATACTGAAGTAGTCCTTATCCAAATGCAACAGGACCTGGAAATATGCAGGTGTGTGCTTACAAATAACAAGTTGTCATTTCCATTACACATGTGCCAGACAACGGTTACCTCTAACAATAGAAAATTGAGCCATATCCTCTAACGGTGAATGCCACCACCATCACTGAACACCTACCTAGCAATATCCCAGGGATTACCGTTAACCAGAACTGGACTGACCATAGAATTTCATTACCCACACCTTTTAAGGGCTTCTGCTAAAACATTGACTCTCCTGTACCTCAGATGCTGCCTGACCTGTCGTGCTTTCCCAGCCCCACAATTTGACGCATATTAATTCGTTTGCTCCAAGAATATGTCAGAGGCTAGGAATCTTGCAGAAATAACTTAACCCATGGTTTCTGAAAGCCAACAAACGATCGAAAAGTCACAGATTGAATGTGCGTGTGGTGGAATACCAATCATTTGCCTGGCTTAGTGCAGCTTCACCCCTCATCCATTGGCACTCAGGTGCAGAGATTCCTGCCATCTACACGGTGCTCTGCAGAAATTTACCAAGGCTCCTTACAACGTACCTCTGAAACGACACCATCATCAAGAAGGACAAGGGAAGCAGATTCATGGGACCCCCACCATGTTCGCTTTCTATTCCAAGTCATCCACTATCCTGTTTGCTAAGTATATTGCTGTTCCTTCATTGTCACTGTTTCAATGTCCCTTCCTGACGGTATTGGAATTCTAACTACAACACATGGACTGCAGTGGTTCAGTGCAGCAGCTCACCACCACCTTCTCAAGGCAACAATGACAGGCTATAAATACTAGCCCAGACATATCCCATGAATAAATTGAAATGAAAAATACTGTCCAAACATGCCCAGTGCTGGACCCTGTACTTTGGGTTTTATGAGCTCAGGCTGATTTGGTCCAGGCAGTAACCTGTTTACTGTGAACAACTGAATGAATATGTTGTTTGAAACAATCTGTCAGTCTCTCAGAGGCATGGGCTACATACCGAGCATCACACAGACAATGGCATTCACATCCCACATTACTGAGCACTGAGATAGATAGAAGCAACTGAAAATGCCCTCATAACTTACCGTAACATGTTTAAACACAGTGATGTTGTTGTCACGAAAAATGATTATAAGTGGATATTACCAGGGAGAAAATTAGGACTGCAGATGCTGGAGATCAGAGTCAAAAAGTGTGTTTCTGAAAAAGCACAGCCGTTCAGGTAGCATCTAAGGAGCAGGAGAGTCGACTGTTAGTACACAACATTAATGCAAGGGAAAATAATTGTATATTTTTAAAGTCTTTTCACTTAATAATAATTTGGTCTTGGGTGTGGGAATGAGACTCAGCTCCAATGCTCCATACTGTGATTTGTGCACTGTTTTCATCATGTTGTTAAAAAAGTTAATTGAATAAAGGGGAGATTTTGTGCTTATTGGACAATCTAAAAGTTGGTATTATGAAAGGATTTCAGACCTTCAGGAAACAGACTTTGTTGTTAATGGTTAGAACAACGCTGCAAACAGTTACACAGAACTTTTCAGCTCAAGTCACACACAAGGACGTTGAGCTGAAATCATATTGGCCATCAATGGAGCTGCACAATTCTGTTTGGATACTGACATTGTGGAGCTAACATACACTGGATATGGTTTATGAGGGATTCGATGTAAGATGCCTGGCGCGGCAGGAGCCCATCACCTTTATAACATCTTCAATCAGATCGGGTCCAAGGTGCAAAATTAGAGTTTAGGTGGCATACCAGAAGAGATATCCTTGAAATACATGGTTGTTTCCAGGTCATTGTTATAAATGTTGAACATGTGCTAGTCCATTGACCAGTCTGCCCCCCACCCCCCCACCTCCCCACACACATCTCCCTGTTGTTCAGGTATGTCTCTAATCAGTCTATTGTGAGGGAGTGTGTGAGTAACTGCCCAGCTCCAGTTTGGAAGCTCTCTGGACAGATTTTGGAGATGGCCAGTGTTTTGGAGGTCATGATGAGGGCCGGTAACACGTGTCTGAATTCAGGCTTTTTCTCAAAGTCATTTCCAACAGCTTTGCTGCCTGCAAGATGGTGTGTTCACTGAACTGAACATGAATCAGCTGTTTACTACAGTCACTGAATTGTGTAATAGTTAGGTATGCGCTCTGGTAATTCAATTATTGTTCACTTCAATTGTTTTCAACTGAAAAAAAAATGATGCTTGGTTTATTTTAAAATATGTAAGAAACAAAGTGATATTAACTCTTCATAATACAACAGGTCACTTTTACATTTCATATATTTACCAAGGGCTAATAAAAAAACAGTCAAATGTTGCCTGTAAAGCAGGATTCTGTGAACAGGACTATGTCCCCGGCAGCATCACCATCCTCTCTGGTACATCCTGTTCCATTGACAGGACATAGCCAGGCAGAGGGGGCTGCTCCTTTGTATATAGTCAATATCCTGCTCAGTCTTGATGCTGGATCCTGTGGCTGCTACACTGTTCTGTGGCAGGTTCTGGGGGAATCAATAAAAGGGAAAATATAATTGACAGCTTCATCACCAATCTGCCTACTGCAGATACATCTCTCCATTTCATATATCGGTAAGAATGATCACTGCACAATGGGGAGCAAGGGCTATCTTCACATTTTGCAGATCCTCCTCACCATGATATGGTTTCCTAATAGGACAGATATTAAACAGATTGAGCAACAAATGATGATGCATCTATGGGGGGCAATGGGCCATGTGCAGCAGCAGAACCATACTCTGTACAACTCAGTCTGCAACCTCACAGCTCGACATACCTCCTACAGTACAGTAACCATCACGGCCAATCATACCTCCCACTGCACAATAACTATCATGGTATGACCTACCTCCCACTGTACAGTAACCATCACGGCCCGACATACCTCCCACTGTACAGTAACCATCACACCCCGACATACCTCCCCCTGTACAGTAACCGTCACGACCCGACATATCTCCCACTGTACAGTAACCGACACAGCCAGACATACCTCCCATTGTACAGTAACCGTCATGGCACGACATACCTCCCACTGTACAGAAACCATCACGGCCCGACATACCTCTCACTCTACAGTAACCATCACGGCCGGACATGCCTCCTACTGTACAGTAACCGTCACGGCCCGACATACCTCCCCCTGTACATTAACCACCATGGCCCAACATACCTCCCACTGTCCAGTGACCATCACAGACCGAAATACCTCACACTGTACAGTAACCATCACGGCCGGACATACCTCCCACTGTGCAGTAACCATCACGGCCGACATACCTCCCACTGTACAGTAACCATCATGGCCCGACATACCTCACACTGTACAGTAACCATCTCGACCCAACATACCTCACACTGTACAGTAACCATCACGGCCCGACATACCTCCCACTGTACAGTGACCATTATGGTCCAACATACCTCCCTCTCTACGGATGCCATCAAGAGCGGCATGGTGGCTTAATGCTTAGCGCTGCTACCTCACAGCACCACAGTCCTGTGTTCGATTCCGGCCTTGGGTGACTAACTGTGTGGAATTTACACGATCACCCCGTGTCTGCATGGGTTACCTCCCCCCGGCCAGGTGAATTGGCCATGCTAAATTGTTGAGTGATTTAGTCAGAGGGAAATGGGTGTGGGTGGGTGACTCTCCAGAGGGTTGATGTGGACTGGTTAGGCCGATGGGCCTGTTTCCGCACTGAAAGGAATCTAATCTACTCTCCAATGTTCATGTCAGGAATATGATGGAATAATCACTTTTCGGAATGAGTGCAGCTCCAACAACACTCTGGTATGGACTTACTCGCAACAGGCAACACAGTTGTGTAGAGAAGATCCTGTCTCACAAACCTGATTGAATGCTTTGAGGAAGTGACAAAATTGATTGATGAGGGTATGGGGCTGGATGTTGGCCGTTTGGACCTTAGCAAGGGCTTTGATATGTTTATTTATGGCAGGCTCATGCAGAAGGTGAAGTGAAATGGGATCAGCGGTCAGTTAGTAAGATGGATAGAGAACTGCTTAGAACATATAAAAACATAGAAAAATACAGCGCAGTACAGGCCCTTCGGCCCTCGATGTTGCGCCAATCCAAGCCCACCTAACCTACACTAGCCCACTTTCCTCCATATGCCTATCCAATGCCCGTTTAAATGCCCATAAAGAGGGAATGTCCACCACTGTTACTGGCAGAGCATTCCATGAACTCACGACTCGCTGAGTAAATAATCTACCCCTAACATCAGTCTTCCACCTACCACCCTTAATTTAAAGCTATGCCCCTCGTAATATCTGACTCCATACGTGGACAAATGTTCGCATGGTGGACCTAATCATTTTGTACACCTCTATCAAGTCACCCCTCAACGTTCTTTTCTCCAATGAAAACAGCCCCAAGTGCCTCAGCCTTTCCTCATACGATCTTCCTACCATACCAGGCAACATCCTGGTAAACCTCCTCTGCACCCGTTCCAGTTCCTCCAAATCCTTCCTATAGTATGGCGACCAAAACAGCACACAATACTCCAGATGCTGCTGCACCAGAGTCTTACACAACTGCAACATGACTTCAGGACTCCCGAACTCAATTCCTCTACCAATAAAAGCCAGTACGCCATATGCCTTCTTCACTGCACTATTTAACTGGGTGGCAACTTTCAGAGATCAATGTACATGGACACCAAGGTCCCTGTGCTCATCCACACTATCAAGTATCAGACCATTAGCCCAGTACTCCATCTTCTTGTCACTCTTACCAAAGTGTATCACTTCACACTTACCTACATTGAACTCCATTTGCCAACTTTCTGCCAAGCCCTGCAGCTTATCTATATCCCGCTGTAACGTGCCACATCCTTCCTCACTGTCAACAACTCCAAAGACTTTCGTATCATCCGCTAACTTGCTCAACCAAACTTCTAGCCCCTCCTCCAGTTCATTTATAAAAATGACAAACAGCAATGGTCCCAAAGCAGATCCTTGCGGAACACCGCTGGTAACTGCACTCCAAGATGAAGCTTTACCATCAAGTACCACCCTCTGTCTCCTTCCAGCCAGCAAATTCCTAATCCAAACCTCCAACTCACCCTCAATGTTATACCTCTGTATTTTTGCAGTAGCCTACTATGGGGAACCTTATCAAACGCCTTACTAAAATCTATATACACCATATCTACCGATTTACCCTCATCCACCTCCTTAGTCACCCTCTCAAAGAATTCAATAAGGTTTGTGAGGCACGACCTGCCCTTCACAAAACCATGCTGACTATCCTTGATCACATTATTCCTATCCAGATCCTCATAAATCCTATCCCTTACAATTCTCTCTAAGACTATGCCCACAACAGCGGTAAGACTCACCGGCCTATAGTTACTAGGGTTATCCCTACTCCCCTTCTTGAACAAGGGAACCAGATTTGCTATCCTCCAGTCTTCTGGCACTACTCCTGTGCACAACGAGGACATAAAATTCAAGGCCAATGGCTCTGCAATCTCCTCCCTTGCTTCCCAGAGAATCCTAGCATAAATGCCATCAGGCCCAGGGGACTAATCTATTTTCACCCTTTCCAGAATTTCCAACACCTCTTCCCTACATATCTCAAAATCATCCATTCTAATTAATTGTGACTCAATATTCACATCGGCAACAATGTCCTGTTCCTGAGTGAATACTGACGAAAAGTATTCATTCAGTGTCTCTCCAATTTCTTCAGCCTCCACGCAACTTCCCACTATTATCCTTGACTGGACCTATTCCTACCCTAGTCATTCTTTTATTCCTGACATACATATAGAAAGCCTTTGGGTTTTTCCTAATCCTACCAACCAAGGACTTTTCATATCCCCTCCTTGCTGCTCTTAGCTCTCTCTTCAGATCTTTCCTGTCTACCTTATAACTCTCAATCGCCCCAATGGAACCTTTACGCCTCATCTTTAAGTAGGCCGCCCTCTTAGCTTTAACAATGAATTCCAATTCCTTATTAAACCAACGCTCCCTCACACGACCCTTTCCTCCCTGCCTGACAGGTACATATTTATCAAGGACAATCAATAGTTGTATCTTGAACAAGCTCCACATATCGATTGCACCCTTCCATTGAAGCCTACTTTTCCAAGCCACCCATCCTATGTCATGCCTCACCGCATCATAATTTCCATGCCCCCAGCTATAACTCTTGCCCTATAGTGCACACTTATCCCTCTCCATCACTAGAGTAAAAGTCACCGAATTGTGGTCACTGTCCCCAAAGTGCTCATCTACCTCCAATTCTAACACCTGGCCTGGTTCGTTACCCAGAACCAAATCCAGTATGGCCTCACCTCTTGTTAGCCTGTCTACATATTGCGTCAGGCAACTCTCCTGCACACATCGGACAAACACCGACCCATCTATCGTACTCGAGCTATAGCTTTCCCAGTCAATATCTGGAAAGTTAAAGTCCCCCATAACAACCACCCTACTACTTTCACTTTTCTCCTCGATCATCCTCGCAATCCTTCCTTGTACGTCTCTAGGACTATTAGGAGCCTGTAGAAAACTCCTAACAGGGTGACCTCACCTTTCCTATTTCTAACCTCAGCCTAAACTACCTCAGATGGCGAGTCTTCATCCATCGTCCTTTCCACCGCTGTAATACTATCTTTAACAAGCAATGCCACACCTCCCCCTCTTTTACCCCTACCTCTGACCCTACTAAAACATTTAAACCTTAGAACCTGCAACAACCAATCCTGTCCCTGTTCTACCCATGTCTCCGTAATAGCCACAACATCGAACTCCCAGGTACCAACCCACGCTGCAAGTTCACCTACCTTATTGCGTGTACTTCTCGCATTGAAGTATACACACTTCAAGTCACCTTCCTGTTTACAGGCACCCTCCTTCAAGATTGATGCCATGTTCCTAACCTCCCTACACTTCAGCTCCTGCACCCTAAAGCTACAGTTTCGGATCCTATGCCCCTGCAGAGCCTGTTTGGCCATAGAAGACAGAGTAGTGGTGGAACAGTCTTTTTGTGACTGGAGATCGATAAATAGATTGGCGGAGTTGCCGGTTGTGTGGCTGATTACCAGAGAATACAGCAGGATATAGGTCAGCTGCAGACTTGGACAGACAAAATGCAGATGTAACTTTATTTGGACAATTGAGACGTGTTGCATTTTGGAAGGTCTATTGCAGGAGAGAAGTATAAAGTCGAGGGAAAAACTACTGGCCGCATTAACATCCGAAGGGATCTTGGTGTACAGCTCCACAGTTCCCTGAAAGTGGTAACACGGGTAGGTAGGGTGATCAAGAAGACTGACGGCAAACTTGCAGACATGCATCAGAGCATGCAGTGTGAAAATTTACAGATCATATTGCAGCTATAACGAAACTTAGTTCGAGGTACATTTAGAATATTGTGTACAGTACTGCTTGCCACACGATGCTGAAGTGTTGGAGAGGGTATGGAAAAGGTTTACCAGCATGTTATCTGGTTGGGAGGGTATTAGCCAGAAGGAGAAATTGAACACACATGGTTTGTTTGCACCTGGACACCATTGGCTATGGGGCTACCTGATAGATGTTTACAAAATTATCAGAGGCATAGATAGAAGGACAGCTGGAGCCTTCCCGCACCCCGACCCCCCGCCCCCCCACCAACCCTCCACCCCCCATAGTATAAATACCAATTACTCGAGCGGAGGTTTTAAGTAAAAGGGAAAAAGTTCAGGAGATGTGATCGGTAAGTTTTTTTTTGGTTTTGGACAGGTGTGAAAATGCCTGGAATACACTGATAGAGGGCAAGAAGCCAATATAGCAAGGTTAAAGAGGGATCTTGGCACAAGTATGAGTAAGTAGGGAATAGAATGATATAGCAGGTATCGGAGCAAAAACTTTTGTTTTAACTTTAAGAGGGCATCATGTGTCAGTGCAGTCTTGCTGGGCTGAAGGACCTCTTTCTGTGCTGGACTGTTCTTTAAGACAAGGTTTGATGGCGGGCGTGGCGAGATGCTGACTGAATGATGACTGATGATCAACAGCCACATCATTGTGAATCCCTTCCCTCATCCGCTTGCAGATTCATATCCTTCCCCTCTGTGGGTAAACTCAATATTTAGAATTTGACATGAATATCAGAGCTGGTAACTGGTGACGCCCTCTTGACCCTCCCTCCTGCGTCCTTCTATCTTGGACACCAGCAGCTCGGGGGACACGGCACTGACAGAAGTTGCAAGTAGTCCACATCCACCAATGCTGGCATCTGATACATGCCAGCCTCACTATACCATCCCAGCACATCTCTGACCCACTGACCTTACGCTTCTGTACTTCAATGCTGCAGCTCAGGGTGCATTGACAACTCTCATTGGAATGCAGCTGCAAGAACACTGTGCTCAGGGACACATACCCAGCTCATGGACTGTCCCTCTGGGCTGCTCACTCCTTGTTTTTGCACACTCAATGCTGCTGCAAGGACACTGTGCACAGGGACACCCACCCAGCTCATGGACTGCCCCTGTGGGCTGCTCACTCAGTGTTTGTACGCAGTCAATGCTGCTACAAGGACACTGTGCACAGGGACACCCACCCAGCTCATGAACTGTCCCTCTGGGCTGCTCACTCCGTGTTTGCACACAGTCAATGCTGCTGCAAGGACACTGTGCTCAGGGACACCCACCCAGTTCATGGACTGTCCCTCTAGGCTGCTCATTCCATTTTTATACACACTCACTTTGAGCTGACTTGAATGTTTGCCTTGTCTTACCCTGCCCTCAACAGTGTTTCCCCTCAGCTAGAACTTCCAGGCTGACCCGCCTGCTGTATTGCCTTGGTGTTTAGCACAGACACAAACCCAGAAAGCTGAGTATAATTGTCCACAGTCAGTCACGGTACCCACACTGAGTCAAGGGGAGTCTCAGATCCCAGTCCGGGAGTTTGGACACGGTCAGTCAGCCTCTCATGGTTGTTAGGGTCAGAGTCCTTCCCCTGTGAGGGGTTGAGGAGTTGAATGTTGGGCTGTCTTATACCCCTCTTGGCTTTTTCTGCTCCATTGTGGGATAGTACCTCCTGGAATGAGCGAATTATCAAGAGGAATTAGGGAGATGGAAGTGGTTGGTACAGCTGTTAGTAATGGTACAGCTGAGGGAAAGATGGGGAGATATCCTGAGTGAGTTAGTGGGCAGCACAGACACCAGGCAGAACTGGCGAGCGGGACAGAGAAGAGGCTAGAGAGAAACCGAGAGAAGGTGCTGTATTCAGTGAGAGTAGGAGAACATGAGTCATGGTGGGAGTTGGGTGCAGTAACAGAGAGAGAGAGGGCAAGGTCACGAAGTGCAGATGGTGGCTCTTACCCTGGTCACTGATGTCCTTCCTACACGGTTGGGCATTCACCCAGAAGGCTGGCATCTCACTGGCCCACGGGTCAATCTCAGACAAGCTAGCAGGTCTGGTGTCATGGCTTCCCCTGCTAGACATAGAGTCAGAGAGATGTTCAGCATGGAAACAGACCCTTTGGTCCAACCCATCCATGCCGACCAGATATCCCAACCCAATCCAGTCCCACCTGCCAGCACCTGGCCAATATTGCTCCATACCCTTCCTATTCATATACCCATCCAAATGCCTCTTAAATGTTGCAATTGTACTAGCCTCCACCACATCCTCTGGCAGCTCATTCCATACACACACTACCTTCCGCGTGAAAAGGTTGCCTCTTAGATCTCTTTTATATCTTTCCCCTCTCATCCTAAACCTATGCCCTCTAGTTCTGCACTCCCCGACCCCAGGGAAAAGAATTTGTCTATTTATCCTGGAGGAAGATAATGTCCCTGTCCTGCACCATGCCATCTACCAGAGCCTCAGGGGCTCAGCCACAAAGTGGGGCCCTCAGTTTACTTCGTTTTCCAATCCCCCTCGTCGTCATGTCCAGGACATTTTCGGATTGTCAATCCAAGAGTGTTGTGGCTTTTTTAAAAAAATGACATCTGCAGCAGGGTATCCGGTGCATTCTGGGCTATCTGGGCAGTGGGCAATTTTTATACCTTTAACATAGCGGAAAATAATCATTGGGCTCGTACCAGATGTAAGAATGGACATAGAGGCAGGGCAGGTCTTTCATGAGGCAGATTCAGGATGTCGTTATTATGAGAACGTTCACTTAGACTTGTGGAGACAAACCCTCCGTGAAACTGACAGAAATGAGATTGGCCAAGGCAGGCCCTTTTCTTATGCAGAATTTGTCGTGCAAACTATTGGAAGTTATCAACTTAAATAGAGAGAGGACCTATAAAGGAGATTCACATCCTTAAAAGAAGCTGTGGAGAAAATTCCCCTGCCATATTTGCTCATTGTTCATCATTTTCGGTTCCTCACTGAATAGAGGCAAAGTGTCAGAGACCTGCTGGTATTGTAGCTTTGTTCAGGATGAAGCAAGGGGCTGAATGAATACTTACAGATCGGAATTCTGCGCGGCAGGAAGAATGGACCCTTAGAAAATCCCAGAGGAATGTCAGCTTGAATTTCTGCATGGAAAGATGTGTGTAGTTAATCTGGCTGTTTGGTTTTCATGCAGAGATTCGTACAGTTGATGTGACTTACTTGATTTGATGAGCGAACACATAGTAGTCTGCTTAAAAATGTAAGCTATGAGGTTAAGTTGAATGTACCAAGCAACCTGGAGAAGTGCAAGTCAAGTCATTTAGGGACAGCAATCAATAGAAAGAATACACAAAAAATGTGCATCCTGTCAGTGTTGGACAGATCCTAGTATAAATATCTCCCTATTTCTCCCTTTTTTTTGCTTTGAGAAAAGGCCAGTTAGACTCGAAATGTCAGCTCTTTTCTCTCCTTACAGATGCTGCCAGACCTGCAGAGATTTTCCAGCATTTTCCCTTTTGGTTTCACATTCCAGAATCCGCAGTAATTTGCTTTTACCCTGAAAGTAGCCAGCATCATCAATAATCTAAATTAGGCAGCAAATGGCACATTTCCTTTCTCAGTTCAAGTGCAGAATGTAAGAGCAGGAAGCTTATACAAGAACTGTATAAATAACTAGATCAATCACAGCCTGTGTACTGCATGTAGTTCTGGTCACTATATCACATGGAAGGATGGAATTAAAATGGATTGTGTAGAGGTACAATGTGAGGATTGCAGATGCTGGAAATTTGAGTCAAAGAGTGTGGTGTGGGAAAAGCACAGCAGGTCAGGTAGCAGAGTGCCAGGAGAATTGACGTTTCAAGCATGTTTCATTCTTGGAGGTGGTAGAGAAGAGGTTTGTTATCCTGGGAAAGTGATAATGCAGTTATGAGGAAAGGTTGAAGTGGAGGATACTGAGAGGAGATTTGATTAGACTGCAAATGTTGTCAAGGGCCTGGATAGAGAGGGATAGACTGTCTTATTCTTATTGGAGAGCTCAGTTACCAGCAGCAAATATTTAATTTAATTGGCTAAAATATTAGAAATGTCATGAGGAAAGTTGTTATTTCTCGCAGAGTAAGGAAAGGATCTGAGAGTCATGCATGGAAGCGGAGTCGAGGCAGAAACTCTGTAATATTTTATAAATGTGCCTAGATCTGAACCTGAAGTCCTACAGTCTCTGTGGAATCATAACAATTATTTTTTTTTAAAGAATGAAGCTGGGAAGCACCTTCTTTTTAATCAGTGCAGACAATTTCCAGAGTAATCGGTGTTGTAGACATTTCTGAAATTTAGGCAATATCGAGAGAATCAATGTAAAGGGATCGGGGAGAGGACAGTGAGGATTAGTGTGTAAATTGATTAGCATCACAGAAATACTGATCCCAGCCTTTATACACAATGCTACTTCACTGTGGTGGGCTTTTTCTCCTTCTTGTATAAATGCTGAAAGCCTTTGATTATTCGGTTCTCAGTCTTGGTCACACTGCAGCCACATCAGTCTTGTTTCATTCTATTTGTTTTACTGTTTCATTGGCCTTGTTGAAAAAGTAGGAAGGAATATGGGGATGACAGCAAGTACCAGAAATCATGATGAATGTAAAAGGTTACAGAGATAGGAAGGCGTGTAAAAACAGTGAGATATTACAGAGATATGGATTGTTCTGGGGGCTGAAGCAGATTACAATGACAAAGATAGTTTTAGGTTTTGGTTGAAGTGAAAAGTGAGCTGGACCAGCCAGATCAATATTTTGTCGACAGTAAACTTGCAAAAAAAAAACTCTCCACGAAACCTGATGAAAATGATACCCGTGTCTGTCTGTATCAGAAAAAGGCTCCAACGGATGTGGGAGATGGTGGGAGGGCTGACTGGTGTGAGAAGTGGTTAAAGCACACAAGGCTTACAAATAGAGCCCTCACTGTGACAGGTGAACTGATCTGTCCTACCATAGAGATTCGGGTCAATGATGCAGACTGAATTCACACCAGATGAAACAAGTTTTGTTTTCGTAAAATACTTTTGAATTGTAATATTTCAGGAAGTGAGAACTTAATCTTATCTGATGCTCTGTTGAGGTGACCCTGGTCAAGTATTCCTACCTGGGAATTGTTGTCTTTCAGCAGTCACTTCTGTTGTGACAATGTCAGTTCGGAATCACATGTAGATACGGATACAGAATAGGAAAGTACATTCAGAACTGAACAGGCCCAGCGCATTAGGTATTTATAGCTACTCACATCTATTCTGGAAATGAGTCCCTCAACCAGACCAGGAAAATCCCACACTTCCTGCCTTGCCTGAATATTCTCAGCTGCTCTCACCTATCCTAGAATTGATCTCCCAAATATATTTGGAAGATTACAGACTCTGCCCCGCCTTTGTGGGGTCAACTGCTCACACCTATTCCTGTATGGAGTCCCACAGTTGGAAAAGGCAGATATCAATCTCAATAATACATGCATACATTTGCAGTTTAATAACATGTTTTCCTCTTCAAACTATAGTCAAACATGCAAACTAAAGATGATTTTTCTCTGTGCCTACAAATATCAATCTCTGTGACATCCCTCATGTTCTGTCACCCTTCCCATCTCTGTAAATCCTCTACATTCTACAAACAGTCATACGTTTATGAGATTCTTCAAACACAAAATCTACCCCCACCCCGAAAAAGCCTTTCCTCCTCCTGGAGAAGGTCACAGACATACAGGCAGATCAAGTTTGTGAATGAGATTAGAGATAATAAAGACGTTATAGGTGAAGGGGTTTGAGATAGAGAGCTTGCAGAAGACAAAAGAAAACCTTGTATTAGCACTGCAGGAGATTAATATGACGAGGTTCTCCTGAAAGAAAATGTGACTTTTCTTGAAAGATTTCATGGAGAGTATTGCAGTAGCGGGAGGAATTTCAGAGACAGTGAGATTTGAAGGGGTTAATGAAGATTCGTGATACATAGAGGGTTTTTTTGATCTGGTGGAGATTACGAAAGTAAGGACGGCTGGACGTGTTTCCACAGATAGGGTGGGATTTACAATGTGGAGGCTGCAGAGTTAGGGAGCTGTGTAGGGACAGAAGGTGGTTACAGAATCGGGAGTGCTGTAGGGGCAAGAGGCTTTTACACAGAAGATCACACATTGGACCACGTTAGACAACAGGGAAAATTGTAGGGATTTGAGGAAGATTAAGAGATGGTCAGATTTGTAAGGGACGGAAAAAGGTGCACTGAATAATGAACAGTGTAATGGCTGGAGGAGGTTATGGAGATCATGAGATTTATCAGGGCGGGAGGGAGTTAGTGACATTGATAGACTGATGATTGTGTGAGCTGGAGGAGATTGTAAAGATTGGGAGCTTTCTATGCATTGGAGTAATTACAGACAACGCTGTCAGGCCTTGAGAATTATTACAGAGAGAGGGAGTATTTAGAGGAGATTGCAGAGAAAGGAGGTTTATAAAATGCCTGTATGAGTTACAGAGATAAGGAGGGGTGTTTTGACTGATGGATGTTTCAGAGGTAAATTGGATCGCCCAGTATCAATGAGGTTATGGAGACACAGTATTATTAGAATTGGAGAACTCTTGAGACATTGCACCAATCCATACAGAAAAAATTAAGGCAAGAAGTGTGTCATTTGACCCATGATGTTTGCACCAGCTCTTCATCTGAGTTCAGTACAGAGTAGTGATCTCTTGCTTTCTCCCGTAATATTATACATTTCTCAAAGTTTTGGAGAAGATTTGTAGCTAGCGTGATCGTTGTTGTGGTTCTGTTCGCCGAGCAGGGAATTTGCGTTTCAAACGTTTCGTCTCCTGTCTAGATGACATCCTCAGTGCTTGGGAGCCTCCTGTGAAGTGCTTCTGTGATCTTTCCTCCTGCATTTGTAGTGGTTTGTCTCTGCCGCTTCCGGTTGTCAGTACCAGCTGTCCGCTGCAGTGGCCGGCATATTGGGTCCAGATCGATGTGTTTGTTGATAGAATCTGTGAATAAGTGCCATACCTCTAGGAATTCCCTGGCTGTTCTCTGTTTGGCTTGTCCTATAATAGTAGTGTTTTCCCAGTCGAACTCATGTTGCTTGTCATCTGCATGTGTGGCTACGAAGGATAGCTGGTCATGTCGTTTCGTGGCTAGTTGGTATTCATGGATGCTGATCGTTAGCTGTCTTCCTTTTCGTCCTATGTAGTGTTTGTGCAGTCCTTGCATGGTATTTTGTACATTACGTTGGTTTTGCTCATGCTGTGTATCGCGTCCTTTGTCCTGGTGAGTTGTTGTCTGAGAGTGGCTGTTGGTTTGTGTGCTGTTATGAGTCCTAGTGGTCGTAGTAATCTGGCTGTCATTTCAGAAATGTCCTTGATGTATAGTAACCTGGCTAGTCCTTTGGGTTGTGGCATGTCCTCATTCCATTGTCTTTCCCTTAGGCATCTGTTGATGAAACTGCGGGGGTATCCGTTTTTGGTGAATACATTGTAGAGGTGTTCTTCTTCCTCTTTCTGCAGTTCTGGTGTGCTGCAGTGTGTTGTGACCCTATTCAACAGTGTCTTGATGCAACTTCTTTTGTGTGTGTTGGGCTGGTTGCTTTCGTAGTTCAGGACTTGGTCTGTGTATGTGGCTTTCCTGTACACCTTTGTGGTGAATTCTCCATTCGGTGTTCTGCCACACACGCGGATGACAAGCAACGTGAGTTCGACTGCGACAATACTACTATTATAGGATAACCTAAACAAAGAACAGCCAGGGAATTCCTGGAGGCATGGCACTCATCCACAGATTCTATCAACAAATACATCGACCTGGACCCAAGAGACCGGCCACTGCAGTGGACAGCAGGAACTGACAACGGGAAGCGGCAGAGGCAAACCACTATAAATGCCGGAGGAAACAGCACAGAAGAGTTTCACAGGAGGCTCCCCAGCACTGAGGATGTTACCTAGACAGGGGACGAAACGTTCGCACCACAAATTCCCAGCTCGGCGAACAGAACTACAACAATTATACATTGCTTTTAGTCGCAATAATCATCCAATTTCCTCTTGAAAATTTCCATTCAACATCCATTTACAACACATCCAAGGTTCTTACTGCTATCATAGCCCTCCTCTTGTACATAACCTGAAGTCTGTGTCCTCTCGTTTTGTGAGTGGGTCCAGTTTTATCCAATCTAATCTATTCAGTCTGCCTATGAGTTTGAAAAACTTCATCCGATCTCCTCTTAGCCACCTTCACTTCAGTGAGAACAGTTGCAAAGCCTGATTCATAACTGATCTTTCTCATTCCAGGAAATATTCTTTTAGATCAGTTCTTTATCCTTTCCAATGTGTTTACATCTGTCCGATCATGTGACATAGTTGAAGTTGAATGTGTTTGATGCAAGTTCAACATCACCTCCTTACTCTTGAACTATCACTATTTATAAAGACATGATTTGCCAATGTTTAATGTCCTACAAACCTCAATGGTGTTTGCGCATCCTGTGCGTCTGTATTCCTGCCTATTTTATGTTGTATTTTAATGTTCTTGATAGAAAGTTGCATTGTCTCATGTTTCAATGCGCCAAACGTCATCAATCACCTTTCTACTGTTTCTAACAAGTTGACAATATAAGTTTTGAGTTCTACAACGTTTTCCTCACAGTTTACAATTTCTTTAAGTGCTGTGTCAACTGTAAATTTTGAATGTGTCCCTGCACACCACTTGTATATCGTTCACACATATCAAAATGAATGAGGTCACCAGAACTGAATCCTGTGGAACTTCACTGAACATCTATCTCCAGGCTGAATTAAAAATCTAGTGAACATTCCTCTCGATTTCCTACCAATCAGTCAATTTTGTGTCCAAATTGATACAGTCCCTTTTATTCCGTGTATGAATGAACGAATGAATGATTTAATGTCACATATGTCGAGGGAAAAACAGTGAAACCGGTTTGTTGCCTGGGCCACAAATATATTCCTCATCAATGTTGTCCCTTTCGAGTGACAGAGTTTCCTCCTCTGTCACCATGACCTGGGTGGGTGCGGCCACTTTGGTAAGGACAATGATGAAGTATTCATCTCACACTTAGCCATTCCCCTTCATCTCAGTATAAATCCTCTTTCAAGTGTTGAATCAGCCTTACTCCACCTTTTCACACGCTCCCTTAGAGGTGTGACAATTTTATGTTGGCTTTCCGTTTTCTCATAAATTCCTCCGCTGTATCATCTCTACCCTAAGCCTTCAGCATTTCTCCTGGTTCACTGTATTCTTCTCTATCTGACAGCTATTCAATTGGTCTTCTTCACCTTAACCTTTTGCTCCATTGTCATCGAGGGAGCATTGGGTTTGTTTACCCTGCCTTTCCTGTGTGAGGAACTATCCCTCGAACATACCCAAGCCATTGAAGGGAGCCCATTCTTCATTTTTTTCTTTTTTCTGATCAACTTTGTGTTCGGGTCACACCTTCCCAGATTCATTCAACCTTTTAGATCGGAGATAAGGGGAAACAGCTTCACCCAGAGAGTGGGGAATCTGTGGAAGTCATTGACACAGAAGGCTATGGATGCAAGATCATTGAGTAGATTTAAAACAAAGATAGAAAAGTTCTTGATTGCCATGAGATCAAGAGGGAAAGATGGAAAATGGGCTTGAAAAACCAATCAGACAAAATTGAATGATGGAGCAGACTTGATGAACACCGTGACATTGTTGACACCACGATCTGGGAATTACATTGACAGTCACAGAAACGCTGACACCGTCTTCAATTTCCTGACTCCTCTGTGACTATTGCCCCTCCTTCCTTTTCCCTACCCTCCTATACAGTCAGGCTGCTTGTGGTACCACAGATATGGCTCTGAGGGAATTTCCCTGAGCAACCCGTATCTTCATCAGCTTCCAAACTAGGAAACTTAATGGGGAGGGAGCCTCCCTTCCCCTCCCCTCCCCTCCAGGGTAATCCTGTATTTCCTGACCGCACCTCTTGACTGATCACCCATTCCCTTCTTTCTTACAGGCCGTTGTGACAGCAGCGTGATCTCCTCCCTTTAAGTGTTATCCACCTAACTCTCAGCATCATAGATGTCTCACAGAATCTCCAGTCATTAACTGAGCTGCAGGACCAGGTGTTCATCTCGAACACCAGGAGGGGCTATAACTTCTCAATGTAACAGAAAACGTTTCTCGTTCAACCAACCTGCACTACCACAACATAAGCAGAAACGTGTTTAGTCTTACTCAATGAATTATTTTGTACAAAGTTAACATCAGGGGCATACGTTTCACATGCATTCCCTTATCGGTCTGTAGCTGACTGGGATTCTTTATTATACTGATTCAGACTTTCACTTATTACTGATATTTGAGCCTTCAGCTCTAATTCTATGAAAGAAAATGTCATTTTGCAGCAAGTTACAGCAAGTAATGTTTATTATCAGCAAATGAACTTTCATTTTCTTCTGAGAAGACCACACAGGGTCAACATCTCTGTGACTTCCAGGTACGTGTAATCCTCCAGCTTCCACTCCACTCTGCTCCCTCACAGGGTCACCGTCACTGTAACACCCAGGTATATGTAATCCTCCAGCTTCCATCCACTCTGCTCCCTCACAGGGTCACCGTCTCTGTGACTCCCAGACATGTGTAATCGTCCAGCTCCCACTCCACTCTGCTCCCTCACATGGTCACCATCTCTGTTACTCCCAGTATGACTAGGCCTCAATACCCAGTGTTGATTTATTTCTCCACACTTTTGCTGCCTCTGTAACTCCCAGGTGTGAGTGAGCCTCAAGCTCCTGCTCCAAGTTTCACCCTCACACAGGTCACTCCCTCTGTGACTCAGTGCTGATTTCGAGCCTGCTGCTCTGCTGTTTCTCCAATTCCAAGTCCCAGTCGGCCTTGATTCTCACTGCTGATTTATATTCTCCCGCTCTGTGCTGCTCTCTTTCAGGTTCTCTCCCTTTGTGACTCCCAGGTAATGGTCGGCCTCAAGCCTCAGCTGAGATTTATAACATCCCATTCCGCACAGCTCTATTACAGGATCGCCGTTGTGCCTGGAAAACAGTGGGAAAGAGGAGGATTAGAAGGGGCAGAGGGTGTTACAGTGATTGAGAGAGTTTTATGGGCTGGATCAGGCTATCTGGAGAAGTAGACAGACGTGCGGTGCCTAAAGCAGGTTACTGGAAGATACAGGGAGAGTTGCAGGAATTGAATAAGGCAAAGGAAATAGAGAGTTGGTGGTTCGTTTTTAACGGAGCTTTGTCGAGTCCAAAGGGTTTTTTTTTGTGAACTGCTTAGAGAGATAGAAAAAACTTCAACGAATGCAAATTGACAACCAGGAAGTGTTGTAAGATACTGAACACTGCTGGATGTTACAGAGTTAGAAAACTTATAATAACTGCGTGGATATAGATCATTGGAGCACTGGTGGCATTCAAGGACCCTCAGAGAACGGGAGCATTCCGAAATGGTGGGACTGTAGGGGCTGGACGAGGTAAGGTGGATAAGGAGGGTGAAAAGCGTGAATTAAACAAATCCAGCCATTGCAATTCATAGAGATTTAAGGAGGGGAACCTGTGTTGTAATTTGTAACAGTGATATGGAGGGATACAGATACTGAGAGTTTACAAATTTAAAAAGGAAGAGTTGAATGCTGATCAGAAGTTTAAACAGGAATAGAAACAATTCTCAAGATCAACAGCACAGACGGGAATGGAAGAGGTGAGGTATTGTGAGGAACTATAAGAGTTGTACGTAGACGAGTATGTCACCGATAAAGGGAGAGCTGCATTGTCTGTACGCAGTTACAGTGGCACATGTGGTTGAATGAAGGAAGGAATTAGTAGAAAAATCAACAAGCAGTACTGAGGTCACTCAGGAAGCCTCTTTCAGCAGCCCTTCACAACACTGGAAGCACTATTCCCTGGAAGGACAGGAGCTACAGGTGCACGGACACACCAGAATTTCCAAGGTGTCCTCCAAGCCGCGTTCCATCCTCTCAGCACTGTGTCTGTCCTTCAGCCAAAGGACTGCAATGGGTCAGGACGACAGCTGACTACCACCTTCACCAGGGAATTACAGATGGGAAGGTAATAATGGCCGAGCAATTGATGACCACGGTACATCATTGAATTTTAAAAAAGGGAAATTTACAGACTGTTCATGTTCTCTTTGCTTCCTCCGTACAACCCACATTCCTAAATAATTTTGTGTCACCAACAAATGTGGAACATTAGACTTTGTCCGACCATCAAATCCATCAACTCCATTTGAAATTATTCATATGTCAAGCACTAATCCATTTTCTTCCACTTAATTTTCTGTCTATTAAAGAATTCTCAATCCAGGTCAGTATATTCCCTCCAATCCCACATGTGCCAATTTTGCTTATCCACCTTTTCAGTGGGACCTTGTTAAAAGGTTTCTGAAAATCCCAATAAATCATTCCTCCCTTTTATCTACTCTGCTGTCTACAACCAGACAGGAAAACAAAGCCAGTAGTATTTAAGAAATGACATTTCGCTTTCAGAACAACATGCTGGCACTGTCGGAAGACACAGAGCGGATATAAAGGAGTCAGCCAGTGACAAGTGGTGTTCCACAGGGGTAAGCATTGGGGCCACACTGAACAGGCTGTACATTAACAGTCTGGACAAAGGATGTGCGGGGGTAGGAGAAACAGATTTCCCAGAAAGATCCCAGAGATGAAATGCTTGTCACATGAGGAGCAGTTGGAGATTCTGGATCTACACTCAATGAAGTTTAGGTAGCGCTGGTAGAATCTGATTCAAACGTACAGAATACTGAGGGACCTGGATAGAGTGGACGTGGGGAAGATGGTTCCATGATTCGGAGAGACTCGGGCCCAAAAAGAGAGCTTCAGAGTGAAGGGACGCCCCTTTAGAATGGAGATGTGGATCAATTTATTCAGCCAGAGGGCGATACTCTGGGGAGCTTACTGCCTACGGGGAGCTGTGGATCAGAAGTAATTCAGTGTATTAACTCAGAGATAGATAACTTCTTGTCAGGGGTGTTGTGCTGGAAAAGAACAGCATGTCAGGCAGCATCCGAGGAACGGTAGAATCGACATTTCTGGCAAAAGCCCTTCATCAGGAAAGGACTGATGAAGGGTTTATGCCCGAAACGTTGATTCACCTGCTCGTTGGATGCTGCCTGACATGCTGTCCTTTTCCAACACCACACTCTGAACGCTAACCTCCAGCATCTGCAGCCCTCACTTTCGCCTCATAGATAGGTTCTTAGTGAGTAAGGGGATGAAGGGTTACAGAGATTAGGTAAGAGAAACAATTCCACTATCATCAAATAGTGGAATAGACTCGATGGTCCAGGTGGCCTACTTCTATATCTGATCACAGAAACCCGACAGTTTGGACAATGTTCCACGGCCACCTCTCCTAACCTGCACATCTTTGGACTGTGGGAGGAAACAGGAATACCTGAAGGATGCCCACACAGACACAGGGAGATCTCCACACTGCCAATCGCCCGAGGCTGGAATCAAAGCTTGATTCCTGTTGCTGTGAGGCAGCAGGGCTAACCACTCAGCCACCGCGCTGCCTCCGTGCAATCGGGATGGGCTTACGGGACGTGCTTATTCATCTGTTTTCGAATTGTGCAGTTATCATTTCTGCCATATCATTTACCATACATTCCAACACTTTCCTGATTATTACCGTCACCCCTTGGTTTCAGATAGACTGCAGAAAGCTACATCACAAAGTAACTTGGAAATTCTTGTGTATAAATCTCAGAACAGAGGTTTACAGGGTCAGCATGTCATAGAAAGGGCAAATGGAATGCTGGGGTTGACTCCAAACGGAATAGAGAATAACAATAGGGAAGGCTTGTAATTGCTTTAGAGGGTTCTAGTCAGCTCACAATGGAAATAATGTGAACAGATGTGGTCCCTTAACTAGAGGGATAAGTTCTTGTATTGGAGGCAGCCCAGCGAAGGTTTGACAGATTGTCCCTCATAATGGAGGGATATTGATGAGAAAAGCTGGAGAAGGTTGAATTTGAACTCATGAGAATTTAGAAAATTAGGCAAATTTACTGATACATTGAAGATTCTTTGGTCTTCTTACAGGATCTGTACTGAGACATTGCTTCCCTGAGCAAGGATCTGTAACCGGAGATAAAGGCGAATGTAGGCACTGGGGAAGCTTACAGAGAAAAGCAGGGTTGGAGAGACTGGACGATGTTACAGAGTTGGGGTGGTTTGAGGTCACTGTTGGTAGTTAGAGATCAAACAGGTTGTTGGGATGAAACATGTCACAGAGAGGTACAGGGTTATCAGTCCTGAAGGAGTTACAAAGATAGGGAAAGTGGTATTTGGAACTGTAGGGTGAGTTGTAGAGCCTCGGCAATACACTGATAAGGATGTTCGTTGGCTGTGCAGGCGTTTACTGAGTTAGGAAGGTTCAAAGGGGATCGATCAGTTCAGAGCCAGGGATAATTGTAAGGATTGGAGGAGCCACAGATACGAAGGATTGTAAGACTGCAGGAGTTCAGACAGTTATCTAGCGCGGTGATAACAGGTTTGCACCATTCCCATCCATTACATAGAGATGTGGAATGCTGTTATGGAGGAGGTTACAGAAATCGAGAAGGTTGTAGATGTTGGAAGATATTACAAAGACAGTTACAAAGCTGTAGTATTTGAGAAGGTTACAGGGGCAGGATGCATTGAGGAAGTGGAAGTTGCTTCAGGTATTAAACATGCTGCAAGGGATCAATAACCTTACATCGATCAGGAGCATTGGAAGGTCTGGAGAAAAAGAACGAGAATTGCAGGGATTGAAGAATATCACAGAAATGGTGAGTAACATGAGTATGAGGAGTTATAACATGAGATGAGCTGTATTCAATGGAGTCAGGGAAGTTACAGGGAGATCCGAAAGGACTACAGGTGATCAAAAGGACAGTGAGGCTTCTCAGTGCAGGATGGGAATAGTTTATGCAGGCAGGGAGTATTTTATGGATTGTTACTATTTACAGAGACAAAGAAATGTGTATAGAATTGAGGAACTAACAGAGGTACGGAAGGCTGCAGTGAATGAATCAGATGCTGATGTTCTGGAGGTTACATCAATGGGAAGGCTGGAGAGTGTGGCAGCGCTTACAGAGACAGGAAGAGCAATAAGGCCTGGAGATACTTACACAGATAGAGAGCATTGCACAAACTGGAGGAGGTTCCTGCGGTAGGGAGGGCTGTAGGGGAGGGTGATGTTTACACAGACGGGAGGGGTAAGATCTGGAGAATGTGATGGACATGAGTAGATGGATGGAGATACTAGAGGAACGTTTTTTGACAGGATGGGCATATATATATGGAGATAGGGAGATTTTTGGGACAGAAATACAGAACGCAAAGGAAGAGTTCGAGGAGAAGGTGAGGACTGCAGATGCTGGAGATCAGAGCTGAAAATGTGTTGCTGGAAAAGCGCAGCAGGTCAGGCAGCATCCAAGGAACAGGAGATTCGACGTTTCGGACATAAGCCCTTCTTCAGGAATGAGGAAAGTGTGTTCAGCAGGCTAAGA
Organism: Hemiscyllium ocellatum; assembly: GCF_020745735.1. Lineage (NCBI taxonomy): Eukaryota > Metazoa > Chordata > Chondrichthyes > Orectolobiformes > Hemiscylliidae > Hemiscyllium > Hemiscyllium ocellatum. The sequence goes on from NW_026867885.1 coordinate 547,355, forward strand.
TAAAAGGTAGGGAGGAGGAACTTGGGGGAGAGACGATGGAGATGCGATAGGTGGAAGGAGGTCAAGGTGAGGGTGATAGGCCGGAGTGGGGTGGGGGTGGAGAGGTCAGGAAGAAGATTGCAGGTTGGGAAGGCGGTGCTGAGTTCGAGGGATTTGACTGATACAAGGTGGGGGACGGGAAATGAGGAAACTGGAGAAATCTGAGTTCATCCCTTGTGAATGGAGGGTTCCTAGGCGGAGGTTGAGGTGCTCTTCCTCCAACCGTCGTGTGGTTATGGTCTGGCATACCAAACACCTCCTTCACTATCCTATCTACCTGCAACTCCACTTCCAAGGAGCTATGAACCTGCATTCCAAAGGTCCTTTGTTCAGCAACAATCCCTAGAAAACACCATTAAATGTGTAAGTCCTGCTGAGATTTGCTTTCCCAAAACGCAGCACTTCACTTTTATCTAAATTAAACTCCAACTACCACACCTCAGCCCATTGGCCCATCTGATCCAGATCCCGTTGTAATCTGAGGTAACATTCTTCGCTATCCACAACACCTACAAATTTCGTGTCATCTGCAAACTTGCTAACTACATCTCCTATGTTCGCATCCAAATCATTTATATAAATAACAACAATACTGGATCCATCACCGATCTTGTGGCACTCCACTGGTCACAGGCCTCCAGTCCAAAAAACACCCCTCCACCACCACTCTCTGTCTTCGAGCTTTGAGACAGTTCTGTATCCAAATGGCTGGTTTTCCCTGCATTTCATGAGATTTGACATTGCTCACCAACCTCGCATGTGGAAACTTTTCGAACACCGTATTGAAGTCGATATCGCTCACACTGACCGCTCTGCCCTCATCAATCCTTTTTATTACTTCTTCAAAAACCTCAAACAATTTCTTGAGACATGATTTCCCACGCACAAAGCAATGTTGACTCTCTCTAATTAGACACTGCCTTTCCAAACACATGAAAATCCTGTCGCTCATGATTCCCTCCTTCAACTTACCCACCACTGACGTCAGGCGAACCGGTTTGTCGTTCCCTGGCTTTTCCTTCCCATCTTGCTTAAATAGTGGCACCACGTTAGCCAACCTCGAGTCTTCTGGTACCTCACCTGGGACTATCGATGATAAAAATATTTCAGCACGGGCCCAGCAATCACTTCCCTAGCTTCCCACAGAGTTCTAGGTTACACCTGATCAGGTCCTGGCAAGGTCGGAAGAAGTGTTCCTGAATCAAAAGACCTTGGAGTACAGGTTCATAGCTCTACGAAAGTAGAGTCGCAGGTAGATAGGATAGTGAAGAAAGCATTTGTTATGCATTCCTATATTGGTCAGAGTACTGCGTACAGCAGTTGGGAGGTCATGTTGCAGCTGTACTGGACATTGATTAGGCCATTGTTGGAATATTGCATGCAATTCTTGTCTCCTTCCTATCAGAAAGATGTTGTGAAAGATTTACAAGGATGTTGCCAGGGATGGAGGATCTGGGCTACAGGGTGAGGCTGAAAAGACTGGGGCTGGTTTCCCTGGAGCGTCGGAGGCTGAGGGGTGACCATATAGAGTTTTACAAATTTATGAGGGGCATGGACAGGATAATTAGACAAAACGTTTTCCCAAGGGTCGGGGTGTCCAGAACTAGAGGGTATGGGTTGAGGGCGAGAGGGGAAAGATATAAAAGAGACCTAAAGAGCAACCTTTTCACACAGGGGGTGATACGGGCATAGAATGAGCAGCCAGAGGAAGTGGTGGAGGCTGGTAAATTTGCAACATTTACGAGGTAATTGAATGGGTATATGAATAGGAAGGGTTTGGAGGGATATGGGCCGGGTGCTGGCAGGTGAGACTAGGTTCGGTAGGGATATCTGGTTGGCATAGACGGGTTGGACTGAATGGTCTTTTTCCAGGCTGTACATCTCTATGAGTCTATGACCTGATAAGGTCCTGGGGATTTATCCACCTTTATGCATTTCAAGGCATCCAGCACCTCCTCCTTTGTAATATGGACATTTTGCAAGTTGACACCATCTATGTCCCTACCTTCTACATCTTCCATGTCTTCCTCACAGTAAACACCGATGTAAAACACTTGTTTAGTATCTCCCCATCTCCTGCAGCTCCACTTTCAGGTTGCCTTGCTGATCTTCAAGGGGCCCTGTTCTCTCCCTAGTTACCATTTTGTCCTTTATGTTTTTATAAAAACCCTTGGGATTCTCCTTAAAACTATTTGTTCAAGCCAACTCGTGCCTCCTTTTCACCCTCCTGATTTCCCACTTTAGTGCACTTGTACTGCCTTTAGACTCTTCTCAGGATTCACACTCTCTTCTGAGATATGTTTACTTCTTTTTCTTCACTGAAACCTCAATTTATCTCCATATCCAGTATTCCATACACCTATCAGCTTTTCCTTTGACCCTAACAGGAATACTGTACACTGTCTCTCGACTGCCGTTTTCATTTTTAAAGGCTTCCCAATTCCCAATATTAAACGTTTCATTCTCTCAAAATGGCAACTCCCCAATTCCTGCAAGTCACGAAAACGCCGCTTGACAATAATGACAAAATAAAGAGCTTTCCAAAGGAAGGCATCGATGAGGTGAGCTCTGGACAGGAACATAGATCTGGAGGTTACCAGATGCACGGAGAGTGCTTTCTACCTGAGCAGCACCAGGTCAGTATCAGGCACAAAGAAAGAACGGGCAAAAAGATTCACATCTGAACTCACATCTCCCAGCCTGGGAACCTGAAGCTGTGCACAGCCATTCTGGAGAGTTATGCAGATATCAGGAATATTGCTGGGGCAAATAGAGGTTTCAGTAATTTTGTGGGAAGATACTAATAGAGGAGCTTACACAGGTAAGGAGGATTGTCGGGACTTTAAGAGGTTTCCCGGTTTACGAGTGTTGGAAGCATTGGAACAGGTTACCAAGATAGGGAGGGTTTAAGATTGAACGATTCCGGAGAAAATCTTTACAAGGAGAAATGAAGGATTCTTGACAGTGTGGAGGAATAGAATAATCTTGGTGTCCACGTCCATTGATCCCTCAAATCTGGTGTTCAAGCTGATAGCCTTGTTCAGAAGGCATGTGATGTGTTGGGTTTCATTAGCAGGGGGATTGAATTTAAGAGCTACGAGGTTCTGCTGCAGCTTTATCGAGCCTGGTGAGGCAACACGTGGTTTATTGCGTTCAATTCTGGTTGCCTCATTATCAGAAAGATGTGGACGCTTGAGAGAGGGTGCAGAGGAGATTTATCAGGATGCTGCCTGGTCTGGAGGGGAGAGCTTACGAAGAATATTTGAGGGAGGTGGGGCTTTTCTCATTGGAACGAAAAAGAATGAGAGGTGATTTCATAGAGGTGAATGAGTTGATTTGAGGCTTAGATAGTGAGGATAACCACATACTTTTCCCATTGCAAAACTAGAAATGATGAGGTGGCAGAAGTTGAAGATGTTTGGAGGAAGGTTTATAGGAGATGTCAGGGGTGGGTTCTTTACACATCGTGTAGCGGGTGCATGGAATGCACTGCCAACAGTGGTAGCAGAGTCCAATACATTAGGGACATTTAAGCAATTCTTAGATGGGCAAATGGATGATAGTAAAATGTAGGGTCTGTAGGATAAAAGGTCAGCACAACATTGAGGCCAAAAGGCATGTGCTGTGCTATACTTTTCTCCTTTGTAAATAGGGAGGGTCACAAAGGCACAAAGAGGTTTCAGAAAGCGGGAGAGGATGGGATCTGAATGAAGAGACACAAATAGGAAGGGTTGCAAGGATTGTCGAGGATAACAGGCACAGCAATGATCTGATCTGGAACAGACAACCCAGATTGGGAGGGGTGTGAGGACGGGAGGTAGTTTCACAGAGAGCGAGGACCATAAAACCACACGAGGTTACAGAGGTATAGGGCCTGCAGGAGTTCATGGAGATGGGGAGGTTGGGAGGGATGAAACAGTTTACAGGCACAAGGATGTTGGTAGGATAGGGTGGTTGGAGACAGTTTCACAGAGAAGGAAGTTTAAACCTTCTGCAGTTTAGTCAAAGTGGGAAGGATTGTAGGGGAGTGTGGCATTTACACAGATAGAGGTGTAAGAGCCGGAGAAGGTTATGGAGATGAGTAGATGGATGGAGAGCCTGGAGGAGCTTGCATTGACAGTGTGGGAGATAACCAGGGAGGATGTTGCACAGATAATGAGTCTTTTCGGAACTGGACCAGGAGAGTAACAGGCATTGGAGTGAGTTCTACAGATCCTGACTGCAGCAGGGACCTGTTAGGATTGCAGGGTCTCCACAGATTGATCGTGTCTTTCAGACTGGAAAAAGATATGGATTGATTAAACCCATTGCCAGTCATTCCTTTTCCTTCAAACAGACTCACCCAATCGATGGTAATCATGATGTGGAGGAGCCGGTGTTAGACTGGGGTGGGCAATGTTAAAAATCGCACAGCACCAGCTTACAGTCCAACAGGTTTATTAGGAGGCACTAGGTTTCAGAGCACTGTTTCATCAGGTGGTTGTGGAGCACAGTCGTATGGCACAGAATTTATAACAACAGGATAGCAGTGTCATGGAATGTAATATCAAACACATTTAGTTTCTGCCTTTCACCTTTTAGGATTATCACCTGCGCTTCGAAAGCTGGTGCTTTGAAATAAACCTATTGGACTATAACCTGGTGTTCTGTGATTTTTAATTCACACAATCCTGCCTAATGGCCCCAAACCTGGCCCTGCTCCAGTTTCATCTGGGGACCTGTCTGATCCTTTTCCATAACTCTGCTCTAACGAAGACAGTTGTGATCACTGGACCCGAAGTGCTCTCTGACTGACAATTCAGTCACTTTCCAGACCTTGTTTTCTGAGAGGAGGTCCAGTGCTGCTCCCGCCTGAGTAGAGTTAGGCCTTGTTAGCGTTACATCTTGGTTTAGGAAAATTTCTTGGACACGTTTGTCAAATTGCTCTCCGTACAGGCATTTTACTCTGTGGGTGGCCCAGTCCATCCAGGGGAAGTTAACATCTCCAACCAATACTAAATTATTATTTCTATAGGTACCTGTAATCTCTCTACACATCTGCTCCTCTAGTATCCGCTGTCTCTTGGGAATCTGGAACACTGTCCCAACAGAGTCCATCCCCTTTTTGTTTCTAACTTCTAACCATATGGCCTCATTTGATGATCCCTTAAGAGTATACTTTCTAAGCACTGTTGTTCTGCCCTCCCTTATCAAAAGTGCAACTCTCCCATCTCACTCACTCTGTCAGACCTGTAGCTTCTGTATCCTGGAACAGTGAGCTGTCAGTCCTGCCCTTCTCTCAGCCATGTTTCAGTTATGGCTATAATATCCCAGTCCCCAGAGCCAATCCATGCTCTGAGATTGTCTGCCTTACGAGTCTCGCCTCGTGTGTTGAAATAAATGCACATTAAACCAGTAGTCTTTTCCCTCCCTTGACGGTGCCCCAGGCTATCCAGAATAGGAAACGTGTTCTCGGTGGCTGATGTATTTTTCCCCTGACTGGCCGATGGTACCTCTCTTACTCAGAGTCCCTGCCAACCTAGTTTAAACCTTCGCCAGGCAACACTCACAAATTTCCCTCACAGTGATCCAGGTGTCCCTCTGGTTTAAGTCAAACTTGTTCCCCCTTTTACAGGCCACCTCTACCCCATAAGAGATCTCAATGATCCAAATATTACCCCCTCCTCCAGCTCCTCAGCCACACATCTATCTGGCCTATCTATCTATTTCAATCCTCAACGGTGCAGTTGGCACTGGGAATAATGTGTAGATCGCTTCCCTTGAGGTCATCCTTTTAAAACTCTTACCTAACTCTTGATACTCATTTCACAGGACCCCATCCCTTTGTCTACCTCTGTCATGTGGACCGATGTGCACAATGACCAATGGTTACTAACCCTTCCCTTCAGAATGTTCTGTTATGACTCAGAGACATCTTTGACCCTGGTATCCGCGAGGCAGCACACCATCCTGGGCTCTCTTCTGCAGCCGCACAGTCTCCTGTCTGTCCCCCTCAGAACTGAGTCTCCTATCAGTATCACTATCAATAAAGAGGATCTGGTAAACATAGACTGGGTAGACAATCTGCAGTTGGGTCTATTTAGGGAAGTGGGAGTATGTTAAAGTGATACAGAGAAAATTCAGGGCCCATGTGTTCCTGACAAGGGAATAGTAAAGGCAAAAATTCCAGCGAATACTGATAAAGCGATATTATGAGATTGATAAAGAATATACAGTGTAATAAAACCAGGCGAAGCCATCCAAAAGTGTATGGAGTGCAAGGTTGTCCTCAGGAATGAGGGACAAACAAGGGCCATAAAATATCCTTGTCAAATACTATTAAGGAAAAGTCACAAAGTACTTTATCAGAATAGTTAGAATAAGAGGATTACTGAGAAAGAGCAAGTCCTATGAGAAACCAAAGGGACAATCTGTGCATGGAGCCAGAGGAAGTGGATGAGGTCTTCAATGAATTCTTCCCATCTGTATTCACACAGGAGAAATACATTGTATCTGGGGATTTCAGTTGGGATGTCGAGGCTCTAGAACATGTTAAGATAAATAAGGGGGAGGTATTAAATGCTTTTGCAGGCATAAAGGTGGGGAAGTCCCCAGTAACCAATAAAATGTATCCTAGGCTGCTATGGGAGGTAAGGAAGGAGATTGCTTGGGCCCTGGTGCATATATTTAATACGTTGTTGGCCACAGGTGAAGTGTCGAATGACTGGAGGTTCGGTAATGTGCTTCCCTTGTAAGGGACGAGGTTGCTAGGGCCCTCGTGCACATATTTAATACTTTGCTGGCCACAGGTGATGTGCCGAATGATTGGAGAATCGCTAATGTGTTTCCTTTGTTCAAGAAGGTCAGCAGGGATAGGCCAGGTATTTACAGAGCAGGTAGTCTCTCAGCAATGGGAGGGAAATTATTTGAAACAGTTCTATGGATGAATCAACACTTGCAAAGGTTGGGATCAACTCGGGTAGAGGAAGATACAGTCTGAGAAATTCAGTGGAGGTTTTTGAAATGGTGTCTAAAAATATTGAGGAGGGCAGAGCGGATGATGTGGTTTATATGGAGTTGGGTAAGGCTTGTAACAAGGTCCCACATGGAAGGCTGGTCCAGAGGGAAAGAGACAATGGGATCCAAGGCAAGTTGGTAAATTGGATCCACAATTGGTGGATGAATTTGTTAGTGTTTGAAATTCTTTCACCAGCGGGTGTACCACAGGGGTCGGTGCAGGAGCCATTCCTCATTATTATGTACATTAACAACTCGGATGCGAAAGCAGAAGAAATCATTAGTAGGTTTGCAGGTGACATGAAAGGTGAGGTATTGTTTACAGTGAGGGGGATGGCCTCAGTCTACAGTCCGACGTCAATCATACGATAATCTGAGCAGAGTTTAGTAGTCATCGAAGTGAGGTAATACCCTGTGAGAGGAACAATAAGAGAAGGACAGACATAATGAACGGTAGGTCCTTGTTGAGTTCTGAGGAGCACAGGGATATTGGTGAACATGTCTATAGATCCCTGGAGGTGTCAGCACAGGGAGACAGAGTGAGGAATGGACCTGATCTCGGGGTGAGATGGGGACCAACACCCTGGTGGGGCAAATTGCTGGAGCGGTTTGAGCGGATATAAACTAGTCTGGCAGGGTGTTGTCCCTAAAACTGTCAGAAAGTTTGAGTTTTGTACACAAGTTAAAGAGAGCAATTTCAACAGAAAATGCAGGCAAGACCATATCAGGTAATAGGGAAAACCTGATGATTAAACTGCATTTATTACAATGCGAGGGGCCTGATAGCTAAGGAAGATGAACACAGGGGATGGATGGGAACATGGCACTGGGAGATTATCGTTATTACAGAAACACAGCTGAGGGAGGGGCAGGACTAGCAAATCATCGTTTCAAGGTAGAGAGACCACAGGAAGCATCGAACGGGTCTCGAGAAAGGAATGACGCGTGGTGGTGGGATTTGATTGCATGAAACATCACAGCAATACTTGGAGAAGACATTCCTGTGGGATCGCCAACTGTGTTAGTGGAACTGTGAAGTAAGAATGGGTCATCGCTTTGATACGAGTGTACTGACCCTGAATAATCCGTGGCAGACTGAGGAACAAATATGTTGGGGGATCTCAAATATCAATCATAATAATAAGGCTGTTCTGGTCAGGGTTCTTAAACTTTCCAAACCTAGATTGGCATTGCCACTATTCAACGTTAGGAAGGGAGAAATTTGGTAATTGCGTTCCAGAAAACTCCCAAACAGGACGTAAATGGCCCAACCAGAGAATGGTGCAAAACCTGCCGCCCCTTGGGAAACAAGGGAGGAAAAGGGACTGACGTGTGAGTGGGAAAGCATTTTGCCAAAGTGACCACAATTCAATCAGTTTGAAAACAGCAATGGAAATGGACAGACCTGGTCCAAAAGTTCAAGATATAAAATGGGGCCAGCCAAATCTTGATCGTATCAGCCAGGAACTTTTAAAAGGTGATTGGGGAGTCTATTTGCAGGGAAAGGGAAGTCTGGCAAGTGAGAATATTTTAAAAGTGAGATAAATTGAGCGATCAGCGCCCAACATGTTGCTGTTTGCGTGCAGGTTAATGCTGACAGCATTCGGAAACACTGGCTGTCTATTGAGGGTCTGGTCAAGGAAAAGGGGCTACATGTCAGGTATAGTCAGCTGGATCAAGGGAATCCCTGAGGAGCAGAGGGGCTGTAGGAATACACTTCAGGTGGAACTCAGGAATGCAGAAAGGTGACATGAAATAGCTTTGGTAGATAAGGATAAGGAGAATCCAAAAGTAATTGTATAATTATATTAAGAGCAAAAGAGTAACTGGGGACAAAATATGGTCCCTTAAAGATCAATGAGGCTATCGATGTGTGGAACTGTAGGATATGGCTAAGAGGCTAAACACATTTTGCACTCCAAAACTTACTGTGAACAAAGACTGGGCAACTCAGGGACCAAGAGTAATATCTCAGCCCACAACTGGAGTACACCGCAATTCCAGTCTCCCTGCTCTCGGAAGGATGTTGTGAAACTTGAAAGGGCTCAGAAAAGATTCACAAGTTGTTGCCAGGGTTGTTGCTGAATAAGCTGGGGTTATTTTCCTTGGAGCATTGGAGACTGAGAGGTGACCGTACAGAGGTTTATATAAATGTGAGGTACGTGGATTGGGTAAACATTTGAGTTGTTTTCCTAGAGGTTTGGGATTCCAAAACTAGAGGGCATAGGTTTAAGGTTAGAGGGGAAAGGTTAAGAAGGGACGGAAGGGACAGCTTTTTCATGCACAAGGTGATGCGTGTATGGAACGAGCTGAGGGAGAAAGTAACAGAGACTGATACTAATGACAATGTTTGAAAGGTATCTGGATGGGTATATGAATAGTCAGAGTTTAGCAGTATATGGGTCAAATGCTGGTAAATGGGATGGATTTGTTTAGATCTTCTGGTCAGCCTAGACGAGTTCGGGACTGAAGGGTCTGTTTCCATGTTGTACTTCTCTAGTACTTGAAAATAGTGCACGTTATAGAAGAGGTGGTGCTGGAGGTTTAAAACACAAAGGTATGGAAAGCCCCAGGACCTGATATGTGACCACAGGACATTGTGGGATGCTAGGGAAGAAATTGTGGAGCCCGGAGCAAAAGTACCGTTGACAGCCATGTATGATGGGTTGCAAGTCTGGAGAGTGAAATCGTGGACAGTGAAGGAGGTTTACTAAGATTACAAAGGGATCTTGATGATATGGGTGAATGGGCTGAAATACTGTAGATGGAATTCCATCTAAATAAATGCGAGGTAGTGCACTTGGTAAAACAAACAAGGGTAAAGCTTATACAATTAATGTTAGGGCCTCGGTTCGTGTTTTAGAGCAGAGGGACCTCCGGGTTCAGGTACATAATTGTGGAAGTTTGCATCACACGATGGATAAGACAGTGCTTGGGATGCCTGACTATTGCTCAGTCCATTGATTGTAGGATTTGAGACGTCAGGTTGAGATTGTTAGGACATTGGTGAGGTCTCTTCTGGCATTAGTCTGTCCAGTTCTGGTCGCCCAAGTTATAGGGAAGATGATATTAAGCTGCAGGATGTTCAGAAGAGATTTACCAGGATATTGCTGGGTATGGAAGGCTTGGGTTCTGAAAAATGGCTGGACAGGGCTGAGTATTTTTTCACTGGAACCTGGAGAATGGGAGATGACCTTATGAATGTTTATGAAAAAAAGATTAGAGATATAAATAGAGTTAATGGCAGTTGTCTTTTCCCCAGGATGGGGGAGTCTCAAGAGGAGGGGACACATTTTTAAGGTTAGAGGAGAGAGATGTTCAAAACAAAAGGATATAAGTGGCAAATTGTTAAACAGAGGGTGGTCCAAGTGTGGAATGAACCTCCTGAGGAAGTGATGGATGACGATACAGTTACAACGTTTAAAAGACATTTGGATAAGTACATGAATAGGAAAGGTTTGGAGGGATATGGGCCAGCAACAGGCAGCTGGGGCAAGTTTACTTTGAGATTATGGTTTGTTTCAACTGAAGAGTCAGTTTCCATGCAGTACGACGATGACAAGAATATGGTTTTGTCATTATTTAAGAAAGGCTGTGATGGAAAGCCAGGGAACTAAAGACCAATTAGCCCAATGTCAGTGGTGGGTAAGTTGTGGAAGTGATCCTGCCAGACAGGAGTCACATGCATTTGGAAAGGATTGATGAAAGATAGTCAGCACGGCTTTGTGCAGACAAAGTCAGGTCTCACTAACTTGATTGTTTTTGTTGAAATGGTGACCATACATTGCCTACACTACCGTCAGCAGGGTCTTTGACAGGGTTTATCATTATATACTGGTTTGTAAGGTTGGATCACATGTGATCAGGTAGAACTCACCAGCTGGATACAAAATTGGCTTGACAGTAGGAGACAGTGTGGTGGGAGAGGATTGTTGCTCAGACTTGAGGCCTGTAAACAGCAGTGTGGTATCAGGATCGGGGCAATGTCCACTGATGTGCATCATGCACATAAACGATTTGGTTGAGAATATAGGAGTCATTGTTCCTAAGTTTGTAGATGTTCAAATTAATTTTATAGAGGGCAGTGAATACGGTTACCACAGAGGATCTTGACCAACTGGGCCAGTAGACGAAGGAATGAAAGATGGAGTTTAAAATCAGGTGTTGGATCTTATTAAGACAAACCAGCGAGAATGATCACGGTTAATGGTAGAGCCCTGGGCAGTGTTGTCGAACAGAGAGTCCAAGGGGTGCAGTTATATTATTCCTTGGAAGTCGTATCACAGGTGGACAGGGTGGGGAATGCGGAATTTGGCACACTTACGTTTATGGATCAGAACATTGAGTACATAAGTTGGAGAAATTTGTAACATTGTCCTCAATATTTCCCTTGGGCAGGGGAGGCTACGGGCTGATCTTATAGAGGTTTATAAAACCATGCTGTCTATAAGGAAGGTGAATAGCCAATGGTAGGTGAGTCCAAAACTAAAGGCATGCATGTGAGATGAGACAGCAAAGATTCAAAGAGGGAGATGAGGGGCAACATTACCCACAGAGGATGGTGGAGAGATAGAAAGCAATGCCAGGGGCACATGGGAGAAACAAGAACAATTACAACATGGAAAAGACATTTCAGCAGGTACATGGAGAGGAGAAGGTTTGAAGGGATATGGGCCAGACGCAGGCAAAGGGTGTCTCGTTCAGTTTGGGAAACCTGGTCATCATGGACTAGTCGGACTGACGGTTCTGTTTTCGTGCTGTATGAATCTGTATCAAGTTACTGGAGGAAGAGACTATCGAGGTAAGGAATGTTGCAGACACTGAAGCAACTTACAGCGATAGGGATGGTCGTCTGGAATGCAGCACATTTCAAATATGGGGAGGGGCTATAGGGAAGGGAGGAGGTTACAGGGATGGGAACTAAAATGAAGGAATTACAAATTATTGAAGAGACTGGTCCATCAGACATACCATAGATACAATGTTGGAGAGGGAACACAGAACAGAAAGATCTCAGGCAGCATTTCCACCCTCTTGTGGGAGGCCTGCTTTCCCCTCTGTTGTACGGATGCTCACCAAGACAGCACAGGCCTGGATTGATAACTCTGAATTCCCGATGCTGTCTCAGTGCAAAGTAAGTTAAAGTAGGGGCAGTGATTGAGCTTGGGGTGTGTCTGTACTGTGCTCCCCCTCCAACACTGTAACTATGTCATGTCTTGTTGGCCGATGTTTGGAGCCCTCTCATTGCTCTCTGCGCTGTGCACTGTGAGTTGACTTACCTCACTGTAGGATTTATTGAAGGCTGCAGGTCTCCCTGCCCTTTGTCTCTCTGGCTGACCAACCATCTTCAATGAGACACCCAGCAGCTGAGAAATCTATTGAGTCAGGAACTTCCTGAGTACTTACAGGAGACAGACAGAATGGAAAATTAGACTGATGCAGTGAGGGTTACATATGGAGAATGGCCCTGAGTCCCACAGAGATCTAGAAAATCCCAGTCTCCATCCCCGGCCTGTGCTTCCTCGTCTCTCTGGAGTGGGGAATTCTGTTGGCTCAGGATCTGGAGTAGCTGCAAGAGCTCTGTGCCTCCGCATTTCAATACCTCAACAGGGAGACTGTCTGCTCCAGCAGCCTTGTAGTTCTTGAGCTGGCGGACAACCTTCTCTATTTCGTGTGGGGCTGGGGCATTGCTGAGCCCGTGGTGTGGAGCGTGCTGTGTCATACGGTCAAGGACGCTCTGATTGATGACAGAACCCTGGTTTAGGAAGTCTCTGAAGTGGTCCCCCTGCGTTGTTTAATGATTTCTTTGTCTTTGATCAGAGTCACTCCGTCCTTGGCCCGCAGTGGGATGGGGCTTGGGGGGCTTGGGTAGTAAGGTGGAATTCAAATGGATTATGAAGTTCCACAGTTACCACACCAAATACACCCAACAGTCTGAAATTTAAACAAAGCAAACTACATAGGTATGAGGGGAGAACTGCCCAAAGTTCACAGGGTAAACAGACTGAAATGTATGCGTCTAAATTAACAGCAAGAAAATATTCAACAAAAGGACATTCCCTTGGCACAGACCAAACTTCAGCAAGAAATACGAATCAGTGAATGCCTCGGGTCATTAAGGATCAAATTAGAATAAAACAGGCTTCGAAGACTGTCAATAAAAGCTAACAATTCGGAAGGCAGAGTGTCTCAGAAACTGACAAAAGAGCGATCAAAATGTTGAAGCAGGTGTTAAAGGGAGAGCAAGGGTTATCCCAGTAAGAGGAGTGTTGTAGGAAGCGGAAACATTGTTGGGCATTAATGAGATGATACGGGAGACCTGAACGTACTGGATGTGCTGACAGATACATGAAGTGTGATAAGGGCCTCAACGACAATAAAAAGCCGATATGGATTGTTGTGACAGGAGGGGTTTACAGAGTGAGGGAGGGCAATATGTGCTGGAGTTGGTTCAAGAGATATGGAGGATTATGGGACAGGGAAAGAATTACAAATACAGAGGAAGTTGTGGGACTCAAACCAGTTTATCGAGATAGAAAGTGCCAATGGGGTTTGACCAGACATTAACAGGGCAGGAGGGAATAAACGACATTCGATACTGACAGAAACTGGAGGAACAGGAGCATATTTGGGCCGAAAGGCAGTTAAAGACATAAGAAATGCTTCAGGGACTAGAGAAAGATACAGCGATAAGCGAGGGTTGTTCTGCATGAGGAGAGGTGCCAACGCATACACACAGAACTGAACATTCATACCACCACACACACACAAACATTCACAATCTGCAGGATAAAGATCAACTCCACGCTGGTGTCAGATGTGAAGTAGGGAGGGAAATATGTCCTTTTATTGATACAATCATGGGATGTGGGTGTCACTGGCTGCACCAGCTTTCATTACCCACTTCTATTTGCAAGAGGGTAGCTCAGAGTTAATCATGTTGCTGTGGGTTTGAAAACACATCTCAGCCAAACCGAGTTAGAATGTCAGATATCCTTCTCTTCAGGGTATAAGTGGACCAGATGAGATTTTCCTGATGATCAACAATGCTTTTATGGTCATCATTAAATGGTTGCAAATGGTCTCAGCCAATATCCTGTGCAGCCACAATATGGTGTCCCAACTCAGTCTCCCAAGCTCTGACTAATGAAGGTAAATGGATACAAATGCCTTCTTCTCCACCCTATCTACCTGTGACACCACATCCAAGCAACTGTGTACCAGTACCCATCTCTATCTCTTTGAAAATACTACTCAGAGCTGCACCATTAACTGTTTTTGTCCTACTCTTTTCCCCTGACTAAAATACAACTCGCATTTAAATAATTAGACTCCATCTGCTGGTCCTCAGCCCACTGACCCATCGGATCAACATCCCATGGTAACCTGAGACAACCTTCTTCACTGACCACTCTGACACCAACTTTAGTGTCACCCATAAATGTACTAACTATGCCTCCTATATTCTCCTCTAAATCGTTTATATGAATGAAGAAAAACAGTCAATCCAGTGCGAATCGTTGCCACACACTAATGGTCACATTGTCCATTCAGAACAACAAACCCATGCCACTACCCTCCGTCTCCTACCACCAAACCAACTTTGTATCCATTAGTGCAGCTCTCCCTGGATCGCACCTTATTAACCAGTCGACTATGCAGAACCATTTACACACCATCTTCCACTCTTCCTCCTGTCCACTTCCTCAAAAACTCAATCAGGTTTGTGGGATATCATTTCTCACACATAAACCTACGCTGATCGTCCTTAATCTGCCATTGCTTTTCCATCTGCATGAATTTCTTCGAATCTATTCCAACAATTCACACACTACTGATGTCTGTCTCAGTGGTCTGTCGTTTACTGGCTTTTCTTTGCAGCCTTTAACTGATGAAACAGCATGAGCCACTCTCCAGTCTTCCAGCACTTCACTGGGACTGTTGATGATACAAATAACTCTGCAAAGGGCCCTTAATCTCTTCCCGAGCTTCTCACGGAATTCGAAAAGCCACAAGGTATTTTATGACAATAGTAATAGTAAGAGGATTCCCAGCTAAGCAGTGGGGCGTCTTAGAAACCAAAGGGACAATCTGTGCATGGAGTCAGAGGAATTAGGTGAGGTCTTCAATGATCTCTTCACACCTGTATTCACACAAGGGAAAGGCATTGTAGCCGGGGATTTTAGTTGGGACACTGAGGAACTAGAACATGTTAAGAGCAATAAGGAGGAGGTAATAAATGTTTTCACAGGCATAGATTGGAAAAATCCCCAGTGCCAATGAAATTTATGCCAGGCTGCTATGGGAGGTAAGGGAGGATACCTGGTGGATATATTTAATACTTTGCTGGTCACAGGTGAAGTGCCGACTGACTGGAGGATCGCTAATGTGGTTCCTTTGTTCAAGTAAGGCAGCAGGGTAAAGCCAGTTAATTACAGAGCAGATAGTCTGACAGCAGTGGGAGGGAAATTATTGAGAACAATTCTGAGGCACAGAATGGATCACCATGCCAAAAGGCAATAATTGATTACGGATAGTCAGCATAGATTTTGGAGAGGAAGACCCTGTCGGATGAATTCAGCTGAGTTTTTGAAGTGGTGTCTGAAAATATTTATGAGAATAGTGCAGATGATGTGGCTTCCATGGAGTTCATTAAGGCCTTTTGACAAGGTCCCACAGAGAAGGCTGGTCCAAAAGGGAAGAGTCCACGGGATGCAAGGCAAGTTGGGAAATCGGATCCATAATTGGAGGAGGGTTGGTTTTGTGATTGAAAGCTTTTGCCCAGGGCGGGAACCACAATAATCTGTACAGGGACCATCGCTGTTTATTATGTACATTAATGACTCGGATGTGAAAGCATAAGGTATCATTAGTAGGTTTGCAGATGACAGGAAAGGTGAGGGTGTAGTCCACAGTGAAGTGAATGTTCTCAGACTACAGTCTGATATCGATCAGATATAAAGTGAGGAGTGTAGTGGCAGATGGACTTTACTTCTGATCAGTGTGATGTAGTCCAGTGGGAGGTATGGACGTCAGTAAGGCGTTTGATGAGATAAACTGATGGAGAAGGTGAAGTCGCAGGAGTCCAGTGCGTCCTAGCTAGATGGATGGAGGAGTGACTAGGCAACAGGAGATAGAGAGTAGTAATGGAAGGAATTTTCTCAAAATGGAGAACTGTTCTGTGTGGTGTTTCACAGGGATCCGTGCTGGGACTACTGTTTTTTGTGATATACTTACATGGTCTGAATGAAGGTATACGTGGTCTGATTAGCAAGTTTGCAGATTACACTTAGATTGTTAGAGTAGCAGAAAGTAGAGGGGACTGTCAGAGAACACAGCTGAATATAGATAGATTGCAGAGTTGAATGGAGAAATGGCAGGTGTGAGGTGATGGAGTTTGGAAGATCCAATTCAAGAGCGAATTATACAGTAACTGGAAAAAGCCCTGGGGAAAAATTGATGTACAGAGAGATTTGGGTGTTCAGGTCCATTGTTCGCTGAAAGCGGCAGGTCGATAGAATGATCAAGAAGGCATACAGCATACTTTCCTTCCTGCATTCCAACAATTTAAGAAGTGGAGAACCACAGACCAGTTAACTCGTCACCCACAGGAGGGAATCTGTTGGAATGTATTGCGTACAAGAGTAGGCAGGCCATATTACAGTTATATATGACTTTGGTTCGACTACATTCAGAATACTGCGGACAGTTCTTTTTGCCACATTACTGAAAGGATCTGGATGCTTTGGGAAAAGGCAGAGGATTTTCACCAGAATATTGCCTAGTATGGAGAGAACGACATATAAAGAGAGGTTTGGTAGATTAGGATTATTATCATTAGAAAGACGGAGGTTGAGGGAGGACTTGATTGAGGTTTACAAAATCATGAGAGATGTAAACAATGTGGATAACAAGAAGCTTATTGCCAGAGTGGGGGACCCAGTTACTAGGGGTCAAGATTTCAAGATGTAAGGGGAAAAGTTTATTGGAGATAGGCTCGAAAAGTTCTTTGTGCCGAGGGTAGTGAGTGGCTGGAATGTGTTCCAGTGGAGGTGGTAGAGGCGGGGACGATAGTGTCATTTAATATGAGGAAGCAGAGGGATACAGATCCTTAGAAAATAGCTGACAGATTTAGATAGAGGATCTGGATCGACACAGGCTTGGAGGGCTGAAGGGCCTGTTCCTGTGCTGTGATTTTCTTTGTTATTTGTAAATACTAGCAAAAAGCGTCTGTTGACACTTGAAAGGAAAATGATACCAAGATCAAATGTGGCACAGAAATATCTGCCATTGTACCTCCACTGTCATCCCTGCTAAGGTATTGCACCATTGAACTTTGGCCAGCTCCTCCCTCGTAGCTCCACAGTTCCCTTTATTCAACAGAAATATTGTCATTTCCGATTGTACCCTCTCCCTCTCAAATTGCAGTTTGAAGCTTATTGTAACTGTGGTTGAAATGAATGAGGGTGACATTACTGAAACATACAAGATACAGTGGAGGCTTGACGTGGGCTTAGAAGGCTGAAGGGCCTGTTCCTGTGCTGTGATTGTCTTTGTTATTTGTAAATACTGGCGAAAAGCGTCTGTTGATACTTGAAATGAAAATGATACCAAGATCAAATGTGGCATAGGGAATGTGTGGATACGAGAATTTATTGTAGAGAACAGGAAAATGACAAGGAGATGAAACAGCGACATTGTGTCTGTCTGCAAAGAGGAAGATCCAGAAAAACTCCCAGAAGTACCAAGTCATCATGGGACATTTGTAACTAAAGATTAAAATCATTCATATACAGTTATGAGGTAGCATTTGGAAACAGAAGTGGGATGAGTATTGATAAGTCTGACAGACCAGATATAATTCAAACTGAAATTTCAGAGAAAACAGCAATGCACATGTTGATTGCAATAGGGGCCAGTGTACTTTTCTGTATTCACTTCGGAATCATTGTAAATTCAAATGATTAACGAGGGGAAGAAGTGGGAGAGTGGAGGACTACAGGACAGTTATTTGTCATCCACAGAAGGGAATCTGTTGCAAGCTATTGTAACGAAGATCTTAATGGACACTGAGTAAGTAATAGCAAATTTCAAGAGAGTTGTTCTGCATTTATGAAAGGGAAGTTATAATTTACAATTTTTTTCTTGAAGATATCTCAACTAGATGTAAACAATGGTGAATCAGTGAATGTGGTACAGTCTGATATTCAGGAGAAGGTTTAATCAGCACACACAGTAAGTTATCAGAAAACATTAAATCAAAGTGGATTGGGAGGAACATATGCAAACGGGGAAAGTAAGCATTAGAGAAACTAGGCTGTTTGTGTGACTGCAGACCGGTGTACGCTGGTGTGCCACAGGCTTTAGAGCTGTGCCCCTTTAAACGCCTTCATTTAAAGGAATCCGAATACAGACGATGAAGAATCAACTAGACTCAAAGTGTCAGATTGCTCTCTCTTCACGATGCTGTCTGACTCACTGTGATCTCTAGCATGTGTTTGCTTCAGTACAGATTCAGCTTCTCCAGTAATTTTCTCCTACTCGAAGTAAAGACATTCTGCACTAGTAACAGCGAGAGTTGGGTGCACTGTACCTGTACAATTTTGATGTCTTGATCTAAGTAAAATGTACTGATCACATATACTGAATGGGCATTCTCCTGATTAATCTCTCAGATGGCACGATGGTCTGCTGAGGAGACTTGGTCTGAGATCGAGGCGGGAATCTTTGAAACTAGAGAACGCTGACTGATTGTTATCTGAGAACTTCACGTCTATTTACTTGGGAAAAGGAGGAGGTAGGTGCAACATTCAAGGAGGTTCACTGGGAAGCTCTTGAACAGATTGATGTAAGATGTGAGCAGGGATTGATGGTTTTGGCTGGTATAAAACTGGGCCAGTACCCAAGTCCAGCTCAGTTACATCTCAGGCTGATGTTGGAGACAAGGATGAGAGTGCTGATGCAAATGTTTGAATAGAATCTCGTCACAGGTGAGGTGCCCGAGGTCTGGAGAACACACTTTATAGGAAGGGTTGTAGAGATAGAGCAGGGAACTATAGACCAGTGTATTTCAGATCAGTGTTAGAGAAAAATTTGCAAAAAATATATGTGAGTAGAAGGCTTTTGTGTGACTGGAGACCGGTGTTCCCTGATGTACCACAATGATCAGTCATGTGTCCGTTATTATTTGTGGTATTTATAAATGATGTAGGTGTGAAAGTGGAGGGGGAGTGGCAGCATGATACGCAAGTCTGTGTTTGACACAAATACTGGCTGGGTGTTTGGCAGTGAGGAGGACTTTTTTTATGTAACAGGAAGATGCAGATGAAATGGTCAGATGGGCGGATCAATGGCAGATGGAATGTAACCCTGATAAATATGAGGTGATGCACTTTGGAGGAAGGAACCAGACAGGAGAGTACACAATGAATGACAGCACACCAGGAAGCTCAGAGGGTGCTTCTCCACGCATCCGTGAATGTAATGGGGGAGGATCAAAGGTTACTTAAGAAATCATTGGGAACAGTAGGCATAGCCTTTACTCATTGAGGCATAGATCACAAGAGTTATGTAGCACTTTGGTTAGGCCAAGATGGAATACTATTTGAGGTTCTGGGAGCCACATTACAGGAAGGATGTGATTGTTCTGGAGGGGGTACAGAGATTCACCTCCTGGCGGTGGCATAGTTATCACAGGTCACCTCACAACCATTAAACAGTATTAGGACGAGCACTTGAAGTGTCAAACCATTCATGGTTATGGGACTGATGTAGCAAAGTTCGAATAATATGGATCGTGCTTTAATTTCGATGCTATGCTTGTGTGATTGTATGGCTGTGGAAGGTCAATCATTGAACAGCTTACAACAGGATGTAATAGGTTTCAGAAGAGTACATTAAACAAGCGTGAAACCTAAAAGCTTCTCAAAGTACAATATACCAAGGTGAAATGTTGAAAAGATAATTGTAGCTTCCTTACAGTCCAACACCAGCGAATGGAGAACAGGAAAATGGCAGGTTATGAAGCAAGTACTTCAGTTCTGCCTTCATGAAAGAAAAATACTAAAAACTTCCAAGAAATTCTAGGTCTGCTGAGAAAAAAAAAACAAGAAATACAATCAAATCAGTAAATAAATCAGTTTTGGAGCAAATATTTGGACTGAAATATGATAAATCCCCATGGCCTGATAATCTATATATCTGATTCCTGAAGGAGGTGGCCATGGGAGTAATGGATACTTTGCTTGCTGTCTTCCAAATTCCTGATGATTTTGACAGATTTGAGAGCAGCAAATATAACCCCAATATTTCTAAAGGAGGCAGGGAGACAGCAGGGAATTACAGTCTGCTTAGCACCAAAGAAGCAGTCAAGACAATACAAGAGTCTATTAGAAAGAATGCTTTGCCAGGGATCTTTGAGAATTAAATTAGTTTGAAAGTAATGACATGGATCAAGTCAATGCCAAATTATTAAAGGTGAATCATATTTGAGAATCCGACTGGGAAATAAATTATGGCGAAGCAATAGATGCAGTGAATTTGGATTTTCAGAAACTATTTGATGAAGACCCAAGTCTAGTGTTGTGAAAATTCTACTCCTTCAACAAGGTCATGCTGTCCTTGTTTTATTTTTGAAGGATGAAAAAGCAGTGAATACGAAATGTCTGGGTTTGACTGCTCTAAAATAAAAGCACGTACAATAAGGAGCAAGCTATGCTAGATCTGGTCCTGTGTAATGAGACAGGAATAACTAATAACCTCATAGTTAGAAATCAACTTGGAAGGAATGATTACAGTATGGTTGAATTTAAAATACAGATGGAGAGTGTGAAGATAAAATCCAATACCAGGTTCCTATGCGGAAACAAGGGCGACAACAATAGAATGAGGGCAGACTTGGCTAAAGTCGACTGAAAACACAGACTTTACAGTGAGAGTTGACGAGCAGTGGAGGATTTTCACAGGAATGTTTCAAAGTCCTTAGCAAAAGTATATTCCGTAAAAAGGAAAGACTCTAAGAAAAGGGGTAATCTGCATCGGGTGTCGAAACAATAAGCATGGCTACCAAGTTTAAAGAGGAGGCAGGCAAAGTGGCCAAGAACAGCAGGAACCTAGAAGATTGGAAAAACATTAAGGTAAACAGAAAGCCACGAAAAGAGCTATAAAGAAAACTAGGATAGAACACAAGAAAAAAAATACTAGCACAGAATCTGAAAAGAGATTGCAGATGATTCCCTAAATATATAAAATGAAAATGAGTGGTTAACGTAAATGTTGGACCTTAAGAGGATGAGAAGGAGCATTCAGTTATAGGATATGATAAAATGACTGAGGCATTGACCAGTTATTTTGTATCGATCTTCCTAGTGGAAGACACTAATAATATGCCAGTAACTGACAAAGAGATGAGGGTAGGTGAGGACATGTGCATAATCGTTATTACGGAGGAGGTAGTGTTGGGTTAGCTAATAGATCTAAAGGCAGACAAGTCCCCGAATGAAATGCATTCCAGGGTACTAAAAAGATTGGGGGGAGAAATAACAAGTGCATTTGTGGTAATTTTGTAAAATTTGCTGAACTCTGAGGCAGTCCCAGCAGATTGGAAAACAGCATATGAGATGCCACTGTTTAATAAGGCTGGTAGATAAAAGATGGGGAATTATAAACCAGTTAGCTTAATCTGTGTAATAGGGAAGATGCATGAGTGTATTATCAAGGGAAAAATAGCAAGACATTTTGACAGAAATCGGCCCATTGCGCAGACACAGCATTGGTCCTTGAAGGGCAGGTCATGCTTAACAAGTATTTTGGCAATGTATGGAGACATTATGAGCAAGGTAGACAACCAATATGTTGTATCTTGGTTACCAAAAGGTCTTCGACAAGGTGCTGCACAATAGACTGCGGCAGAAGATAAAGATGGCGTTATGGGTAAAGTATTAGTATGGATAGAAGATTGGTTGACTAACAGGAAGCAAAGGGTGGGTCTAAATGAGTGCTATTCATATCTGGCAATCAGTGACTAGTGGCGTGCTTCAGGGATCAGTGTTTGGGCTGTTATTATTCACAATTTATATAAATGTTGTGGAGTTGGGAGCATCCGTAGTGTGTCAAAGTTTGCAGATGACACGAAGATGAGTGGCAGAGATCTAGAAACTTTTAAGGGGAACACAAATACTTTGACTGAGTAGGCAAATGTCTGGCAGATAGAATACAATGTCAGTAAATGTGAATTCATCCATTTTGTTCGGAGTACCAGTAAAAGGGATTATTACTTGAATGGTGACATGTTGCAGCATACTGGTCTGCAGAGGGACCTGGGTCTCCATGTGCACGGATCACACAAGGTTGGTCTGCAGGTTCAGCAAGTACTGAGGAAGGCAAATGGTATGTTGTCTTTCGTTGCCGAAGAGATTCAATTTAAAATCAGGGAAGTGATTTTCCCGCTGTACAGGGTGCTGGTGAGGCCACACCTGGAGTATTGTATGAAGGTTAAGCCGCCTTAATTGAGAAAGAATGTACTGGTATTGGATGGGATGCAGAAGAGTTTCACTGGGTTGAATCCGGAGTTGAGAGATAATTTCTTGCTTTTTCAGATAGTTACGTTATTTTATCTGCTATCCTCCTCTGTTTGTGTTTCATTCAGCTGCATCACTCCTGGAATATCCACCTTAAGCCTGCTTAAGTCAATGAGCAAAGGTTGGGTCTTCGCTGCTTCCTTGAAATGATTTGAGGAGGCCTGTCCTGGTCCATAACAGTGTGTAACAGCTAGATCTAATATTCTGGCATGGGTTGAGAATGGGAAAGTTTAAAGGAAAAAGTGAATCAGTATAAACAGTTCTATATATTTTGGAGTGGAAATCAATGACTAGCCTGATAATCCAGGAATAGACGTTTGGACCCCAGCTATTCAGAAAGCATGGCAAACATTTGTTCATGGGCATTGTATGTAATCTTTCCAAATCTGCTGATGGCCCCAAATTGAGATTGTGAGTGGGTAATGAGGATGTAAAGAAGTTCAACGGTGATTGAGACAAGTACAGGGAATGGGCAAATACGTGGCAGGTGAAGAACAATGTGGATAAACGTGACATTGAGCACATCGGTTGGAAAAATAGAATAGCGGTTAGCATTTCAATAGGAATTTATGTAAATCTGTTGCTCTGTGAAGAGACTTATGTGTATACTTTTATTGACGTCTTCACCAAATTGATGGACCGAAGTTCCTACTTCATTTTTTTTATCCAGATAGTTAATCACTTCAAAGGATATAGAGTGTACAGTGTTTGGGAAGAGTCAATTAAAGAGTTGTTTGGCCAAAAAACAGAGTGGAGAAGGCTCAACGGCTTGGGTGAACTACCCCTTTCCCGATGTTTCTGTGCAGTCTGTGGGAAAGCTCTGTAAATGTTGTTACAAACACTCGGATGGTTAGGAAGGAGGTCTCTGAAGCGTCGACAGGACTGTGTTTTCCCGTTTCTTTTTCCGATGCAGAGGCCGGTGCCCGGTGTTCTGTCCGGGTTCATCTTTTAAGACTCGGAACAGTTTGATACAACGGCCTTGCAGTTTCGGAGACGACTGATGAGTTTACCACATGGCTGTGTATCTGGAGTCACATTTAGGCAAGACTAAGAAAGCACGGGAGATCAGTTCCTAAAAGTACAATGGGGAAGAAAATTTATGTTGACAATTAACATGGGCTTCCATGTCAGTATTACTGGCACCAGACTTTACAGCTCGATATTTTATTAATTGCTTCTAACTTCCACCAGCTGCCAAAGCATTACCCTGGTCGAGATTAGTAATCCAGTAACATTTCCACAGCAGCACCATCTCCCTATGGGGACCTATGGGACACCACGCTGAGCTGGTTATTTCTTTGCTGTTTGACATCTCTGGAAGAAAGAACTTTCACTAATTTGATTGTCGTGATGGGCTGAGGTGGTGGTAATTGGTCAGCTTGTAATTATTCCCCTCTTAGGGTATGGGACATATTTGAGAAATTTTCCACATTGCCAGGGAGATGTCAGAGTTGGAGCTTGAATGATACAGCGTCCCAGGGACACGGCTTGTTGTGCAGCACGAGTCTTCAGTCCTTTTGCAAGAATGGTGTCAGGGCCCATTGCCTTTGTCGTATCTAATGTGTTCTGCTGTTTCTTCATGTCACGTGCAGCGAATCGAATTGGTTGAAGACTGGCATCTGTGATTCTGTGGGCGTCATTCAAGCAACACCTCTGGCTGAGGATGGTGCAGAGACGGCATCCTTTGTCTTTTACACTAACGTACAGGAAGCTTCCATTCTTTCGAGGAATGGTAGAGCAATAGTTTCAGCAATAGCTGCTGCGATGTTAGTCGAATAACCTCAGTAATGTTCTGGTGATCTGAGTTCGAATCCTGTTACAGTAGATGGTGGAATTCAAATCCAATACATGTTTGGATTAAGAGTCTAATGATGAGATCATGAATCAATTGCCAATTGTAGGACAAACCAATCTGGTTCACTGCTGTCTTTAAGGAATGGAAACTGCCATCCATACCTGCTCTCGACACATGTAGCTCCAGAACCATAGTAATGTGGTTGACTCTTAACTACCCTCTGGGCAATAGGTGACGCCCTAATCCCATTGAACAATGTTGTTTTTAAATAATATTTGTGGTGTCCTCTTTAATCGTCAGTTGTTCCATAGTTCAACTCCATTTCTGACTGGATGTAGCGAAACTGTAGAGCTTCTATCTGATCTGTTTACTTTGTAATCATTTCGCCCTCTCTCTCAGATATTAGTCCTGCTGTTTGGAATGTAATTACAGTGGCCAAGTGCGGTAACTTTTAATGGATTGTCATCAGTTTTAGGTATACATGGTTCTGACACTAGTACATTCACCAACTCGTCTCTGAAATATCGATCAGATTAATGGGAATGATAGACTGTGGGATTATCCTGGGCATAAAGTTACAGATTGTGATTCAATACAATTCTCCTTCTGTCCAGCTGTGATCGACAGTACCACATGAATTCCCAGTTTTGAGCTTCAATTTCTGCATTACAATTCAGCCGTCTATCCCCAAGTTCATAGCGAGACCCATTCACTGATCACCCCATGACCTACTCTGGTTTCGGATGTGGTAACACTTCCATTTTTATATTCTCATTCTTATGAGCGTTTGTCCATGATGTCACCCCTCTTAACTGTCATGATTCTCAAAACCCTAAGCACATTCCGACAGGCAGCATCGTGCATCCGTGGTTAGCGCTACTGCCTTACAACACTACACACCCAAGTTCGATTCCATCCTACGGAGACTGCTGTGTGGAGTTTACACATTCTGCATGGCTTTTTCCAGGGGCTTCGATTCCCACCCACAGTCCAAAGAAGTGCAGTTTAGGTGCATTGGCCTTGTTCAATTGTCCATTGTGTTCAGGGATGCGTAGGTTGGGTCCATTAGTCAGGGATAAGTGTAGGGTATGGGAATGGGTCTGGTTGGTTTAGTCTTCAGAGAATCGTTGTGGACTTGTTGGGCCGAAGAGCCTGTTTCCACACTGTAGTGATTCTAATTCTAACATTCA
This sequence comes from Hemiscyllium ocellatum, assembly GCF_020745735.1. Classification (NCBI taxonomy): domain Eukaryota; kingdom Metazoa; phylum Chordata; class Chondrichthyes; order Orectolobiformes; family Hemiscylliidae; genus Hemiscyllium; species Hemiscyllium ocellatum. Next base: position 572,953 of record NW_026867885.1, read on the forward strand.
TATGGATCTTTTCCCTTCCAGTCGTGCCATCTTCGGTGTTTAGATTGAATGTGCTTCCTCTGTTTCTCTCCATGGTTTTCATTAAGAGCTCTGTAACATCAATGATGCCAGTCTTATGTCGTTTCAGAACCAATTAATTTCTACATCTTGCATTATTGTTCCCTCCCCGGTGTATGACACTATGATGGACAGGACATTTGAGCGGCTTGGACACACGTCTTTCAAGCTGTCGAAACCAGAAATTGCTGAAGAAATTCAGCAGGTCGGGCAGTATCTGTGGAGATAGAAAAACAGAGACATTGTTTCAAGTGCAGCGTGACCCTTATTCAGAACTGAAAAGAACTCCTTAATCCCTTGACAAAAGTGGACGAAGGATGATGGGAAACAGAGCATGTGGAGATGAAATGCCACAAAGGAAGGAGCTTTTAACTGTGGTGAAAGAGAAGCAGATGTAAAATGAGTGTAAATTCAATGTAAATGGGAGAAATGGTTTCTCTCTACTGAGTGCAAGATAAACAAGTCACAGACAAGGTCATAGGAAACCAGGAAGCAGAACGTCTGGAAAATGGAGAACAGCCATAATGGGGTAAGGTTGTATAATTATGGAATTGAATATTAACTCCTACAGGCTGTAATGTTTCAAAGTGTAAAATGAGGTGTTACTCAAGCTTGGATTGTACTTCTTTTGAACTTACAGCAGCTCAGGACCGAAAAGTCAACATGACAACAACTTAGGTTATTGCAATGGGAAGCAAGGGAAGGTCGGGATTATTCCTACAGACAGAGTGGAAGTTTTCCTTAAAACAGTCTCTGTTTGATCTCCCAAGTGTAAGGGAGACTGCATTGTCAGCAACAATGACAGGAGACTGGATTGAACGAATGCAAATGGCATGCTGCTTCAACTGGAATTTGTGATTGGGGCCTTAGGCAGTGAGGAGTGAAGAGGTGAATGGGCAAGTGTTGCACCTTCAGCAATTGCATGAGTAGGTGCCATGGGGAGAGTGGGGAAGTGTTCAGGGTGTTCAGAATGGTCCCGTGAAATGCTGACAGTGGACGTGAGGGGAAGATGTATTTGATGGTGTAGTCCTGCTGGAGATGATGAAAGAGGCAGAGGAGGATTCCATGAATGTGGATTCTAGTGCAGTAGGAAGTGATAACAAGGGGAATATATCATTGTTCTGTGAAGGAGGGGACGGATGAGGGCGACACTGTGGGCGATGGGAGGAGGCAGCTGAAGGACCTGTCCACCGGAGTTAGGGGAATTCTGGAATTTTTGAAGAAAAAGGAGGTCAGGTCAGAGGCAGTTCACTGGAATGTGGCGTCATCAAACAGAATCAACAGAAATGCAGAAACTGGAGAATGGAGTCAGCATCCGCTGATCATGTATTCAGCCACATGCAGAAGTTCCTACTGAATGATTGAAAAGAACCAAATATTTAAATTGAGGATTTCTGATTCACATCTGGTCTGAAGAGAGGTGTGGAAATAGACCCAGAGGTAGGTCAATGGACATACAGGAACAGACATTCAAGCAGTTATCCCATATCGCTCAGGAATTATTGTTTCTGTTCAAAAATAAGGAATCAGAAGAACATGAACCGCCCGTGGTTGACAAAATCTGTCAAGGATACTATTCAATCGCAAATTAACGAGCATTCGTGTGTGCCTAGATTTAGGGTGTATATTAGAGGGACAATGAGCAGATGCTGGGCATGAATTTCAGCTGTGCTTCCTGAATTACCCCCAGAAACCCCTGCCATTGCTGCTCCATCCTCTCCCTGTTCATCTCCCCTTCCTGATACCAGGTTATCCCTCTCCAATACAGAGCACATTCTATCACATTATGGTTCCTATCTGAGGCTTTTTGATCAGGTCTAACTTCCCCGCACGAGCATCAAGCTGTGTTTTGTGCTGCCACTTTGCCTTTGTCTCACTGTGACTCGGCCTCTCCATTCATGTTGTTTTACACCTCCCAATCACATCTCATTAGAAAGTTTCCTTCTTGGAGTAAACCTTATTTAAACACCTACGTTCCGCCCACCCCACCCAGCAAACACACTGTGATCCAAATTTCAACAAGTATACTCAGCCTTCATCTCACTCTGCTAAAGGTAACTGCAATGTGGTATAAGAATTCCTCTTCTTACTTGGATTTGGCCAAAGATTACGCTTTCAATGTAGGGATCATCACCCTCTTTCGACAAAGAAATTCAAGTGTTTGACTTTCTAATGGCACTGGTAAGGATTTCACATTGTCTTAGTATTGTTACTTTGAGCTAAAACAAATCAAAGTATGAAGTTTTGTCTGTGTTGTTTACCTGTCATTTTGAATATAGTTTCAAATTTGCAATGCTTACGATTAAATGCTTGTTCTTGAAGTTAGTATTAGATGGAGTGGGGGAGGTTGAAAAGTGACGTTATGAAGTTTATAAAGTCATGACAGTCAGGGATTGGGTGGAGAGCCAAGGTATTTTCACCTGCGGGGGGGGGGGGGGGGGAGGGGGGGGTTCAAAATATAGTACATTGTTTTAAGGTGAAAGGGAGAAGATTTAAAAGGCCAATGGTGCAACTTTTTCACATATAGGGAGATGTGTGTATGGAATGAGCTGCAAGAGGAAGAGTGGTAGATGAAAGCACAGCTACAACATTTAAAATACATTTGGACAAATATCAATGCTAAACGTTTAGAGGCATATGGGACACGTGAAAGCAGATGGGAAGTTTAGTTAACATGGACAAGTTGGACCAAATGGTCTGTTTTGCGTGATGTGACTGTATGAATCTAGAAAGCGAGGCAAAAGGGGAACAAAAGATATGATGATGTAAGTAAATTTGCAAGAAATATAAAATCAATTTCATAAAATTTCTATTGTATATAAAAAAAAGTTCAAAATAAGTGTGTGAACTTCTGTAGAAATGAAGAATGGAAAGTTTATTGAGGTCATTTGGAGGGTGTGACTGGGAAGTGGCTACAGGGAACAGGCAAAATTGCTACAGTACTTTTCATTGTTCCTCACAGGGGAAGGCACTGTACGCATGTCAATGATATAAACAAAATGTTAATAGGAGGCAAGTTTTTGAACTGAGTGTAACAAAAGGAACAAAGTTTTTTGGCAAACAGATAAGAGTAAGGGTAGACCGGTCAGCAGCAGTAATTCACAGTTGTTTTTATTTTTAAAAAGTGGTTACAGAGTGGCTGGTGGTACTGTGTGAAAGATTCCATAACTCTCTGGATATCAGGAGTATTCCAGCGAAACTGGAGAACCTCCAATGTGGCGCCTGTCTTCAAGAAATGAGCGAAACAGAAAGCAGGAAACATTTAGCCTAACCATTATTACTGGGAATGTGCGATATTATTAAGGCAAGAATTGAAGGGCATTTAGAAAAGCTTCATGCAGAATCAGCATGGTTTTGTGAATGGAAAATATATTTTGCCTGCAAAGTTATTCTAGGAGCCCTGAAAATGTAACAAGTGGACTTGATAAACGGAATTGGTAGGCATGTGGCTTTCCAGAGATTTTCCACAAGGTGTCACAAAATAAAGGGTCTTACACAAGACAGAAGCTCATAGTGTTACAGACAATGTATTAGCATGGGATGACGGATGGTTAACACATAGAAAACAGAGAGTCCGGATTAATGGATCGTAATGATAAAGACATATCTGCTGGCGTAGCACAAATACCCGTCGATGGCATCAGTTATTTACAGTCTATTCTGACAGCCTGACGGCGGGAGCTGTATGCAATATATATCTGAGTTTGAGGATGACACTGCGAACCAAAAGGCAGGCTGTTATTTCACGAAGAAGGATCCCAACAAAGTAGCAGGTAAAAGGGATTGGAGTGTTCCTGTGTATGAAATATAAAGTCAGCGTGGTGTTGCAGCAAGTAACTAGGTTGATACAGTACGCAGGTTCCTGGGATGAAAACGTTGAATTATTCATTGTGCTTGAAATGAATGAGCGTGATATTACTGAAACATAAAGGATACAGAGGGGGCTTGACAAGGTAGATGCTGAGAATGTGTTTCCACACTGGGCAGAATCTCTAACTCAGGGACAGAATAAGGGATATCGATTACAAACTGAGATACAAAGAAATGTCTTATTTCAGAAGGTCGTGAAGTCTGAATTTCACTAACCAGAGAGTTGTGGATGGCGGGTCACTGACCCAGAGAATTGTGGACGCTGGGTCACTGAATGATTTTACAGATGGGCTGGTTTGGTGTTTGACATATCAGCGAGTTGAGGCATATGAAGGATTAGCAGGAAACTGGAGTTGAGCCCTGGAGGTTGAGAAAACTCCCCTCTATGGTGACCTCTGTCAGTGTGGGGAATTGACCTGTGCTATTGGCCTCCCTCTGCATCACAAACCAGCCGTCCAGCCAACTGAGCCTGTGTGACTGTTTCAGACGGAAACACTCACAGACAAAGGGCAAGAGAACTTTCATAACAAGGAAAAAGGTACAATTCAGGTAACGGTCAAGGTACCAGCTGGGGATAAAAATGTTCCCTGCTGGAAATTGTGGAAACAAGTGTTTAGATGCTATCTTGAGCTGAATGAAATAAGGTGACACAAGCAAAAACAACAGAATAATAATTGTGTTTAGATAACGACAACAATTAAATAACAGTACATTTCTGATTGGTCTGTGTGATGCATGCTTACTATTGCATGAAAATAGAAAGCTGATGGGATATATTGGTAGGAGAGTCCGTCCCATGGGAAATGCCTAAGGAACACATACTTCAAAAAACCCAGGATAAAAATTCCTGGGTGTTGTCTGGTCAGAGAGGAAGCCGGGGGCTGAATGCATGAAAGTTCCTATAAAATGGAGCTCAGGAGACAGTCAGATCACTCTCAATCTTATTAAATGGTAGAGCACATTTGAAGGACGGAATGGGCTCATGATGGATTTCAATTTCGTGTGCATGTAAATTTAATTGTTAAAAAACACACTGTTCCTTTCCCTCATGTTTTCCACACTGGGGCTCTTTCATTCTCAATTTCTGGGAATTGTTTGGAACGTTATCTGGAACATTCCATAATCATCACTCTCCAGAGTATTCTATAAATGAGTGGGGGTATCACAGAGGCTAAAGAGAGAGATAGGTGTGGGGAGGTGCTGGAGCATGAGCCTTGTTCAGGGGAAGGTGCTATAACAGATATACAGTGAATGTGAGGAAGCAGAGAGAGAATACAGCGACCCTTATTGTGACAGAGTGGGAAGGTTATTGATGCTTGTCCTGTTTGCTGGACATTTCTTCAGACCACAGATACTGCACTGAGCTCTGTGGGGAGCTCAGACCATGCTCGGTGGGTCTGGTGGTGTGATTCCCTTTGAGAAGAGAATGATCCCCCTCTCTACTACCCATTACCAGGACATCAATGCCCCTGTCGACAAACCCGTGCTGTAATTGTCCCTTATGGATGGATAGAGCTCTTAAAGATAGTGGAATCAAGGGTTTTGGGGATTTGGCAGGAACAGGATACTTATTTTGGTTGATCAGCCATAATCATAATGAATGTTGGTGCTGGCTCGAAGGGCCGAATGGCCTACTCCTACACTTATTGTCTATTGTCTATTAACTATTGTCTCATCTGCCATGCTCGGTCTAAATGGGCAGGGCATCTCCGAACTGAGAAAGCTCAATTATTTGCCACTGGCGTTTATTTTTGGCATCAGTTCACAGATCACGGAATATCCAGGGAATTCGGCGATGGTGAATACCTACCAACATGATGAGTGGAAGAATCAGGCTGGCATTGAATGACAGGGACACCATGCGGTGGGTTGGGTAGTTAATGAGGTGAGTTCGATAAGATAGCAGCAGGAAACTCGATCAGTCTCATACAGCCAATCCCTCTGTCATTCAATGAAAATGACACTGAGAGAAATTAGTGTTAGATTCAGCCCAGAGTCAAAGACTCTGCAGACCCACTCCCAGGTACAAAGCAGCAGAACAAATCCTCATCAAAACTCTCTATCATCTGATCTCACACCAATATCCCATTCCCCATCATCCCTGGTAATGTTGGCTTATGTTGTCAGATGCTATCGACATGTCTACATTCAGAATTTTGAAACCAGTGAACATGACATTTTTTCAAA